>NW_025225019.1:0-301250 GCF_016746235.2 Drosophila teissieri | reverse complement strand
CCCGGGTCAGTCTTGGCGTCATAACACGACTTTATGGAGGCCGCCAGTCACCACCCAGAGACACACTGGAACTACTCTTGCGGGCAACAGCAAGCTTCATAAGTGAAGAGCTGGCGGACAAGCTGGCTGCCCGTGGAGCGATTACAAGGATACGACGGCAGGTTAGGTTGGCAGATGGAAGGTGCGGCGAAATCTACGCAAAGCTCGAAATAGGAGTGGAGTTCGGCAACAGGCGACTCGTCATGAGCCTGCTAATATTACCAGGGATAGTGGATGCGTTGGTGCTGGGGTGGAATTTCCTCACCCAAGTCGGGGCCGAGATCAAGTGCGCCGGTCATGAAATTAAGTTTCTCGGGCTGAGCGGAGTTTTAGCAAGAGTCTCAAGTATATCTCTCTCTCTGTACGAAACCTAACACAGTGCAGCTGGATATGTTCCGCTGTTTCGGCTGAATCGCTGCAGAACAGGCACAGGTCGGAGTCAACATGACGAAACTTGAAGAGGTAACCCCGGAAGCAGCCGTGATCGGTGAGGAATTGTGTCAAGTGGTAGTCCACCTCTTTGTGTTCGCATCCTGCCCACTCAGCTAGATCTGGGATCAGTTGGTAGGTCCATCTCCCTTGTTGCGGGTCATGCCACCTAGCCTGCCACACTCCATAAAACCAGTCAGTGATCTCTCTCCCGGAAATACCTTCTCGCTTTAGTATACTGCACGCGCGTTGTCCAAGTAAGTCACTTTATTCGTGCACTTTATTCGGGGCAGCGTATAGAAGGGAAGATTTCGCGACCGCCACGAGCAGCCTCCTGTCCGGCATCCTGGGTCCACCTATATTTGGCATGAGTCTTGCCAATGCTGGTGCTGTCATCGCTGCCTTTCTGCGTATCTCGCATGCTCCTTGAATGATAGTCTGTGGTCAATAAGAACTCCCAGGTACTTTAGGAATCCAGCTGACTCTATTTGGGCGTCCTTGACCGAGACCCGTATACTCTCGACGGCCTTTATGCTGCTCAACAACACCACTTCGGACTTGTGCGTGTGGACCGTCCATTAATTGACGGGTGTCAACAGGTTACCCAAACGTGGAGCACCAAATTTAACAGGGGTCCCACGTAGGCTACGGATTTCTCCTAGGCGTTGACTGATGGATGTTATTCCGCCACTTTTCGGACATCAGAGCCTCTACTTGGGCACCGAGATGGTGAGAAGTTGATGTTTGGTCTGTCCGCGACCTTTATGCCGTTTTCATTGCTAGATATTGGTCAACTCCACAAAAATGTATATGTAAATATAAATTTTGTTGATTTTTCGCAATTTCAGCAACTGTCCACTTCAATAAAATGCAAATTTAATTATTATTTGAATATTACTATTTAGGTACAGATACTGTGAGGAGTCTTAAAACTCCCCACAAATCCGGGTGCAGGAGATCGTCATAGCAACGCAGAAGACGGCTGAAATGCGAGAGGAGTCAAGGGCGGTCAGGTCAAATGGGAAATAATGGACCTTGGACCCTGGCAAAGCGCAGACACCGTGAACTAACGGTACCGCGCTGGACCTTGGACTCGAACCGGCCAAGGGCGCAGAGGTCGTACGGTAACGGTATGGACATTGAACAAGCACAAAGAGGACGCACCGTGAAATAACGGTAGAGCGCTGGACCTTGGACTCGAGCCAGCCAAGGGCACAAAGGGCGAAGGGTAACGGTGCGGACTTTGGACAAGCACAAAGAGGACGCACCGTGAACTAACGGGACATGATTTGGACTGAGTCCAAGCGCCCGAGCGAGCCGTGTGTAAAACGGGAAATAACGGGATTCCCGCGGCCTGTATAAGAGACGTCGCAGGCGCAGCTAGGGACAGTCAATGAGAAAGTGCGCGGAGAGCCAAACAGTCGATCGGGAAAAGTACGCACAGTACACGGACAGTCAGCGAGAAAGTACGCGGAGTGCCACACGGGCAGACAGCCGATCCGGAACAGTGCGTGGCGAGTGAAGCGAACAAGTGAATGTACAAGTGCGTCGAAGCGCGCATCCATAGAGGATCTCCGCAAGCAAGGACCAGCGAAGGACAAGCGAACACCAGGACCTAGCGTGGTCAGAAAGGGACGGTGGAGTCAGTGGTCGCAAAGGTGGTTCGGGGAGGAGCACTAGCTTGTCTCACGGACGATACACCCTGTCACCATAACATCCTAAGCCCCAGGCGAGCCGGTACGGATCCGCCATCGAAAGCGACGCAGGACGACGAAGGAAGGACGGCAAAGGAGCAACGACGCGCATCCGACGGCGAGGGTCGCAGGATTCTCTTCAGCGAGTGTCACTGAATAAAGGTGATTTAAATCTGAAACTCTGCCTTCTTCTTGGTCGGGCAATCACACAAATCATAAATTTGGTGGGACGAACAAACAAACTCTCTGAGCTAGCCGTTGCAATTCGTAGCGAGCAGGAACTAAGAAAACAGTTCGTTACAGTACACGATTCAACTGTTCGAGCAGCCCTGGCAGTTCCGTTGGTCTGGCAACGCCACTAAGCTCCGAACACTTGCCGACGTATGCTGGCAACGCTGTCAGCTGTTATTCTCAGCTGCACCGAATAGCACCGAAGTCATACAAATTAGGCAATTTACCAATCGCTCGCGATTTTTCACTTTTAAACGCGCCGAAATGAAGCTCATTAGCACCGTGCCTTTGGGCAGCTAATCCGCCAAACTCGCCAAGCCGACTTCGTGATAAAGAACTTTTCCGCGCTGGGTAACAAAAACACGTCCGATTTTGGCAAGTGCAAAACTCTATGTATTGTATACGTATATATGTAAGAAAGTGTGACGGCAACCAAAGAGGGAAGCGGTTTTCCTTTAGGGGCGACAATGCAGGATGTTTTAAATGGTCTAATACGAGACAATTGAGGCGACCAGGAAATACAATATACCAACAACATATTGATTCCATGCTTCGACCTCGGCAATGGTCCGACGAAGTCATCACACACTGTTGCCCAGGGTTCTTTCGGGACTTGTGTCAACATTTTTCCGCTGCCTGCCGCTGATTTGGTTTGTACCTAACGCAGTCACGTACACCCTTTCGTATCTCTGCATTCCTGGATAGTAGAATCGCGCTGATAGTCGAGCTATTGTCTTTCGACTGTCCACATGGCCGGCTGACGGGGGTCATGATACTCTCGCAGGACGGTTTCCATTACTTGCCGCGGATCGCAGAGCTTCCAGGTCAGCACATCTTCGTTCCCTGCTCTATGCGGAATCGGCCTTCACAGGGCGTTGCCTTTCCATACATAGTCAGGGGACTTCTGACGGTGTGCCTTTATTTTCCCTCGCATTTCTGTAATACAGCTGCATTCTGCTCTTGTGTTCTGACCACTGACTATGGTAGTGGCTGCCTGGATAATGCATCCGTACGCAATCTCAATGTCATATTGCTGTAGTTCTAATGCCCATCTTACAATTCTTTCCTAAGGACTTTCTATGTTGTGCCATGTGATCCATCACAAAAAATATTATCGCTCCAGGTATGGTTTTAATTTTCCAATTGCTCATACCAATTCCTTGGCTTGTGTCGCGTTGTTCTAGGTTCTTCCTTGAAGAATTGACATTTTTCTGGGTTTATTCTTAGGTTCGCGCCGACCACAAATCCTTAGCCCAAGTCACGGGCCCCAGCGTCACGGTCCGCGCCACCCAGGACGACGAGAGCGGCGAGACAGCGGAACCAGGCAGCCGAGCAGACAACCCAGGTCCGTCCGCACCGACAGGAGAGAAAAGGTAGGGTGGAACGTTCGTCTTTCACTGGGCGTCTTGCTACAGGGCCTGCGGCGTATCCGGGCGATAGTGCCCTTCGGCGAGCTCTTGAAGACTCTGACCCAGAGCGGCCAGCCTCCTCGTGTGGTGCATCGATACACGTGTGCTCATTTTGACTGTCGAACTTTTTGTGACTCGAGCCCTCTGTTCATCTCTCCATTACACCTCGGTTTCGCCTCTCCTCTTTGGATCTTTACCGTTATGTCCCTCGGCGGTTTACGTCGGTGTCGATCCCTCTCTTTCTCCTTCCAGTTATGCCTTCTTCTGTTGGCGCTCCGGGCCCGGGCTTTAGTCTGACTTTGTCGGTCTCCGACTCCAGACGCTTGTTTTTACGGTACTGTTCCCTTGATTTGTACCGTCTCTTCTCTTTCCTCGGAAAAATTGAACTTCTTATTGCCCGGTTGCGCAGGCTCCTTGTCTTTCTGCCCTGCTTCCTTTTGTTTTTTTTTTATTTATTAATTTTTTTGTTTGTAGAGCCTGATTGGATCCCTTTTCCCGGTGGTGGGGCTGTCGACTCTGACGGGGCCAGTCGTCCTATTCCATTCTTTCCCCTCTGTCCCGCTTCTGTCGGGAATGTTCATCGGTACTCTGGTTTGCTCGTGGCCTGCCTCCGTTGACTCTCACCTTGGCCTGACGCTAGAATGGTTGGCGACCCTCGTCCGTTCTCAGGTTCCGTTGTTCTTCCACTTCCCGCCGTTAGTGGTCTTACTCTTTCCTGGTGAGGTTGTTGAGACATAATTCTGGTCCGCTCGTGGTCTGCATCCGTAGACTCTCGCCTTGGCCTGACGCTAGAACGGTAGTCGGACTCGCAGTCTGCAGCCGTTTACTCTCGCCTTAGCCTGACGCTAGAACGGTTGTCGAGCCTCGTCCGTTCTCAGGTAGTGTCGTTCTACTGCATGCTTTCCCTGTTTTCTTCCGCCGGATCCGCATCCTCGTTCTCAACACCATCCTTCGCTAAACCATGCTGCTTAAGGTCGCTGACGTGTACCGTGCGTTCCTTTTTGTTCTTCCGGTGGCGAATCTAACATGTCACTGGCGATATGAAATCCACCATTTGGTACGGCCCATCGAACCTCGGAGCTAGTTTGGCCGCAAACCCTTCAGCCGCTTTTGATAAATGGTGCTCTTTGGTCCATACCACTTCAACAATCCTTGGCATCCACGGCCTTCTCCGTAGGTTGGAATGCCTTGCTTGGTCCTGGGACACCCTCTCCAGGTTCCTCCGCACAATCTCGAAGATCTCTTTTATCTTATCAGCGTTTCCTTCCGGTGACTCTGGTTGCTTTCCTGTACCTGGCCTTTCTCTGGTTCTGTCCGGCAAACTCATTGTCTTCACAGTGCAGTTGGCTCTCTCCGTCGGATTCTCCTGCGGGGTGTACGGTGCCGTAAACTGCTGCTTTATCCCCATGTCGTTGAGGAACTTCTTGAAAGCCTGGCTAGTAAACTGCACTCCGTTGTCCGTAGTCACCACCTTCGGAACTCCAAATCGTGCGACTATGCGTTCAATGATCGCTTTCTGCACCGTTTCCGCCGTGGCTGTTCGCGAAGGCACCAATTCCGTCCACTTTGAAAACCTGTCGATCAGCACAAACAACATATTGTATCCATGCTTTGATCTTGGTAGTGGTACGACGATGTCGGCGCACACTGTCGCCCAGGAACGAAAGTCTACACATTCGTGGAAGCGGACGTCTTTCGATAGCGCTGCGCGAAAATCTCGTGTTAACGTGGTTGTGCTGAACAGTGTTAGCGGCAAATCTGCAAAAACAAACGGTGGACTTGTGCCATAGTTCTGCGCGTAACCTAGGCGTGCTGAATGACCGCGTGTTGCAGGTGGTTAGCAAAATATATAAGTTTGCAATTCTTACAGCTGATAAAACAGCTGACAGCGCTGCCAACTTATCTCGGTGGGCGATCATGAGCGAGTGGCGTTGCCACATCAACCGTAAGACCAGTGCTGAGGTGCGAACGTTGGGCGCGTAATTTCAAAATTAAATTCAAAATTTGATTTAATTTAATTTAAACAAATAAGTGCCACGCATAACAAGCTCGAAAAAATGAGCAGCGATCAAAAGAATGAGCGTAGAAGCTCCGTCAACCCAAGAAATGCTTGCTACTCCTATTTCTCAACTAGAGATATAGATCAAAATCAGAAGTCGACAAAGAGCAACTCGACTCTACTGACCGTCGACAGCAAGAGAGCCAGCTCTTGCTCACCCTCTCTGCTCACCCCAACTCCCGCATCATGGAGTTACCAATGCCAAACCCCATCACCGCCGGCTTCGCTGAATGAAGCTCCAACAACAAGCAGTGCTAAAATTTCTGCAGTAAACTCACCACCAATAATTAAACCAACTACCAATACTGCGAGTACGGTCCCAAAGGCCGCACAACAAAATAAAATGGCAACAAAAACAGTTAGCCACGATAAGCAACAAGCGGGCCCGGCCCGCAGACCGGTATGGACCGCTACATCCAGATTAAGCGCAAGCTTAGTCCACCCAACACGGTTGGCAATAAACCAAAGATCAATCGAACCAACAAAAGCACCGATCAAACGAGGAGCTCCAATGAAAACCGATTCTCCATCTTAGCAGAGGCGGACAACAACCAACCAGAGTTGGGGTAGGAGACCCAAAGGAAACCTAAGCCCCCACCTATTTACATAAGGGAAAAAAGTTCAAGCGCCCTGGTCAACAAAATTGTTGCGCTGGTCGGGGACGAGAATTTCCATGTTGTTCCGCTTATTAAAGGGAACATACACGAAACAAAGGTTCAAACGAAGTCCGAAGAACACTTCCGAGCTGTGTCTAAGTACCTGGAAGACACAAAAAAGAACTTTTACACCTATCAACTAAAAAGCAGCAAGGGACTGCAAGTTGTGCTAAAAGGTATAGAACCTGACGACACCCCCTCCGAAACTCAGGAAGCCCTTAAGGCCAGGGGCTTCTGTGCCAAAAATGTTAGCAATATTGTTAACAGAAACAAAAAACCGCAACCACTTTTCAAGGTAGAGCTCGAACCAGATAGCAAAGCCTTAAAGAAAAACGAAGTGCACCCGATCTACAAGCTGCAGCTCTTACTGCATCGAAGAATCACCGTGGAAGAACCCCACAAACGCAACGGCCCTGTTCAATGCACAAACTGCCAAGAGTATGGACACACCAAGACATACTGCACACTTCGGACGGTCTGCGTAGTCTGCGGAGACTTCCACAACTCCGTAAACTGCCCCGCAAACAAAGAAGACCCCCAAATGAAAAAATGTGGCAACTGTGGAGGAAACCATACGGCAAACTACAGAGGCTGTGCGGTCTACAAGGAGCTGAAGAGTAGCATGCGACGAGCGACAGCTACGCACCAACAACACTTCGCCAAGGCAGCCAGATCATCTTTTGGGCAGCTAGATACAACCAAGGGAATCTCCGACGCCGAAGCACTAAGAACAGGCATGGAAAATCCGCCCCAGCCTCACTCAGAAAATGCTCAGCAGGTTCCAGTGCAGCCGCAAAGCAAATTGGAATCTATGATGTTCACCATGCAACAAAGTATGATGGAACTTATGTCATTCATGAAAACAACCATGCAAACCCTTGTTCAGAACCAGAACATGGTAAATCAGTTGCTTGTAGCACAACAGTCCAAATAATAAATGACTAACCTACGTATATCTATGTGGAATGCCAACGGTATTTCACGGCATAAACTTGAAATAACTCAATTCCTAAACGTAAATCACATCGACGCCATGCTGCTGGTTGAAACGCACCTCACAGGGAGATATAACTTCTATATAAGAGGCTATACCTTTTACCGCACAGATCATCCGGATGGCAAGGCCCACGGCGGAACGGGCATCTTAATCAGAGAACGCATCAAACACCACTTTCATCAAAGGTTTGCAACAAATTACCTGCAAGCCACGTCCATAAAAGTGATTTCAGGAAACGGTAACCTTTGCATTGCCGCTGTCTACTGCCCACCTCGATTTAATATCTCTGAAGGCCAATTCATGGACTTCTACAACACTCTGGGGGATCGCTTCATAGCCGCAGGAGACTACAACGCCAAACACACGCACTGGGGATCACGCCTCGTGACTCCCAAGGGAAGGCAACTGTATAATGCACTTATAAAGGTGAGCAATAAACTGGACTACGTTTCCCCTGGTAGCCCCACATATTGGCCTGCAGACCCAAAAAAGATCCCAGATCTAATTGATTTCGCGGTGACAAAAAACATCCCACGCAATTTAATAAGCGCCATAGCACTACCGGATCTCTCATCTGACCACTCGCCTTTGTTGATAAGCCTTTTTCAAAGCCCAGAAATTGCGGACCACCCCCACATGCTGACGTCGCACAACACTAACTGGATGAAATACAGAAAGTATGTGAGTTCCCACATTGAGCTAACTCCCCAACTAAATATCGAAGCGGACATCGACTGCTCCACCGCCGCACTGGAAGAGGTACTCGTCACAGCAGCTAGGATCTCAACCCCAAAACGGAAGGATGTGGAATTTAAGAAGTTCAAAACCAACCGGCAAATTGAACAGCTGGTTCTGGAAAAGAGGCGTCTGCGACGAGCGTGGCAAACCAGCAGATCGCCATGTTCAAAGCAACGTCTTACTGAAGCCACCCGCAATCTAAACCGGGCCCTGAAGCAAGAAGCTGAAAATGAACAACTTAACTATATAGGAAAACTCTCGCCAACTAGCACAAAGCATCCCTTGTGGAGGGCTCACCCAAATCTAAGCTCTCCAATTCAAACCGTCACCCCTATAAGGAATTCTTCAGGGTGCTGGGCCCGCAGCGACAAAGATAGAGCCGAATCATTTGCCTTACATCTCAGAGGCGTATTCCAGCCGAACCCTGCAGCTAATGATTATGTTCCTCCGCAAATCCACCTCGAAACTGAATCCACGCCAAATACATTTCAGCCGAACGAGATCAAAAAAGTCATCAGGGAGCTAAAACCAAAAAAGGCTCCAGGCGGTGACCTAATAACTACAAAAATGATAATGGAACTTCCGTACTGTGCTATTAAGGTCATCTGTAAACTCTTCAATGGAATCATAAGTCTCGGCTACTATCCAAGGAAATGGAAAAAATCAATTATTATAATGATACCGAAGCCCGGAAAAGATCACACGATTCCGTCATCTTACAGACCAATAAGTTTACTATCATGCCTGTCCAAATTATTCGAAAAATGCCTTCTAACGCGCATAATACCATATATGGGGGCCCACAACATTATTCCAGCCCATCAATTTGGCTTCAGAGAAAAACACGGAACTATAGAGCAAGTAAACAGAATAACATCAGAAATTCGCACAGCCTTCGAACATAGGGAATATTGCAGCGCGATATTTCTCGACGTATCTCAAGCATTCGACCGTGTCTGGCTCAAAGGTCTCATGCATAAAATCAAAACACACTTGCCCGGGTACACCCATAAACTCCTTGAATCCTACCTCTACATTAGAGCCTTCGCAGTAAGATGTAATACAACAATTTCCGATAGCTACACTATCGAAGCTGGGGTCCCTCAAGGTAGCGCACTTGGGCCAACTCTATTCGTCCTTTACACAGCAGATATTCCCACGAGTGACCGACTAACAACATCCACCTTCGCCGACGACACTGCGATCCTTAGCCGCTCCAGATGCCCAGTCCGTGCAACAACCCAACTCGCCAACCATCTCGTGGTAGTCGAGAAGTGGCTATCTGACTGGCGTATTAAAATAAACGAACAAAAGTGTAAACACATAACGTTTACCCTTAACAGACAAACTTGCCCTCCGCTCTGTATGAATAGCACGCAGATCCCCCAAGTTAATGAAATAACGTATCTCGGCATCCACCTCGACAGACGTCTAACATGGCATAGACATATCAAATGCAAGAAACTGCACCTAAAACTGAAAGCCAGCAGCCTCCACTGGATTATAAACTCACGATCGCCCTTGTGCCTGGACTACAAGGTCCTGCTCTACAACACCACTCTTAAGCCAATCTGGACGTATGGCTCCCAGCTGTGGGGGAACGCGAGCAGAACCAACATAGACATCATTCAGCGAGCCCAATCAAAGATCCTGCGAACTATCACTGGGGCACCATGGTATATTCGTAACCAAAACATCCACAGGGACCTCGGCATTCTCGCAGTAAAAGATGAAATAGACAAGCAAAAAGCGTCGTACAATGAAAAACTATCTGTCCACCCAAATCCTCTAGCAAGGGTCTTGACTCGGGTCTCCAGCCGAACCCGCTTGCAACGTACAGACCTTCCAACCCAGCCATAACTTGTCAGGGCCACTGTCTCAGTCTACATGACTCCTAGTTAGGTTATAGTATAAGATTTGATACACTTATTGTTAGTCTCGTAAATGAGAAGATTCAATAAATAAAAGCAAAGCATTTAAAAAAAAAAAAAAAAAAAACTGTCGCCCAGGGCTCTACCGGGATCTGTGTCAACATCTTCCCCGCCGCCTGCCGCTGATCCGGTTTGAATCTTCCGAACGTAGGCCCTTGCGTCTCTCTGCATTCCTGGCCAGTAGTACCGGGCTGCAAGCCGCGCCATCGTCTTACGACTGCCTACATGGCCGGCTGCCGGGGAGTCGTGGATTTCGCGCAGGACAGTTTCCCTCAGCTGCAGCGGCACACAAAGCTTCCATACGTAGTCTGGGAACTTTTGCAGATGCGCTTTTATCTTCTACCGCATTTCCGTGATCCAGCTGCATTCTGATTCGGCCTCTGTGTCCTGCGTTTTTCTCAGCATTTCGGGATCTGCTGAGACCGATTCTGACAGTGGCTGCCTCGACGGCTTGCTGGTGGTTCAGAGACCATATCCACTTGGTACCCTTGCGGAGGAGGTCGTTGAGTGGCCTTACAATGCGCGCGAAGTCAGGCACGAAACGTCGGTACCAAGATGCGACTCTAAGGTATTGCCTCAGCTCGCGGACCGATGACGGTGGTTCTAGCTGGGCTATGGCCGCTACCTTCTCTGGGTCCGTGCCTATCCCTTGGCTTGTGACGCGGTGCCCTAGGTACAGTAGTTCTTGCTTGAAGAACTGGCATTTCTCCGGGTTTATTCGTAGGTTCACGCTCTTCAAACGCCGGAAAACTTCCCTGAGGTTTATTTTGTGTTCCTCTAGGATGCGGCCAATCATGATGATGTCATCTTGATACGCAAATGTATGTGGCGACATTTCTGGTCCAATCACCTGATCCAGGGCCCGTTGAAATGTGGCCGACGCAGAGTGCAATCCACTCTTCATTTGAAAACATGAATATGGCGGCTTCGTGCCGCACTTCCGAAACGGGTAAAAAAAAACAGTCCGCCAACAGCGATGCTCCACTGGCGGGATACCGGACTCAGCTGTTCGGCATGAACATTCTCCCCCCCTTGCAAGAAGAATATTTGAAATTTAGGAGAGAGAACAGCGTCCCGAAAGGATCCATCCCAGCTTGGAATTCTGTGCCATGGGCAGGCCGTCCTGGCTCGCGATGATACCCGGCAGCATCAGTTCGGCGTACACGTCTGCTCCAAGTACAGCCGAGACAAGCGATGGGTGAAACCACCGGTCATCCGCTAGAGTCCCGTTGTGGAACATGTCCTGCACCTTCGGATCCAGGGGCTGTGCCGGCGTCCCATTTGCTCGTCCACCAGCATCAGCAGCTGTTTGCTCATCCGGGACGATTTCGAGCGAATCTCGGTGGTGCACAGCCGTTCGTTGCCAACGCCCGTGATGGCCAAATTGAGGGCCTTCACCAGCGAGACGTGGATGCGTTTCACGGGGCAGCACGGATCCACCAAGACTCGCACATCGAATCTTTTCTGATCGGACCCAATGAGCATGGCAGCGGTCGGAAGGATACTGACACTTTTCCGCACCAGGCTAGGCGCGCCCGTCGGCGTTAACAATGAGCTGCGGGGTGGGGAACCATCCATCGGCGAGGCTGGGCGTCGTGACCCGGTTGAATCCACCTCCTCACGCCGTTGGGGCGCTGCTCGTGGTTTGCGCTTCCGTTGAGGCCTCGAAGAGCCTGGCTGTTCACCGCGGATGTGCACCAGAGTGTGGTGGGCCTCTTGGCAGATGTGGCACCTCGCTTTGTTGCGACACGACCGATCCGAATGCTCGTGGGCCAGACAGTTCGCGCAGTACTTGTTAATTAATACTGCCCGGAGCCACTTCACAGCCGGCAGTTGTAGGAATCGCTGGCAGCTCTTCAGTGGGTGAACATTCCTGCAGACTCGGCATCGATATACATCGGGGCGGATCGCTGGCGCCATTGTATATGCGGCTATATAGGAAATGGGTAAATAATGAAAAATTAGATGTTATGGATGCGGATGATCATGACACATGGACGACGTAGGATTTCACAAACTTAGGACTCGTCAGTAGCAGTTTTTCAAATACTTAAAGTATGGAGGAGTCATTCGACTCATTAGGGCTGTCCATTAGGAGGCGAATCATTTTTGCCACTGGTCTTCGGACGACCCCCCGTGCTGTAAGAGCGTCTGCCACCTTGCCGTCCACGCCAGGACAGAGCACTTGGATCCCCCCAAGCCGCCACTCGTTGAATGGCAAGTTCTCCTCTTTGATCACCACCATATCTCCCGCCTGGAGATCTCGCGTTGGGAACTTCCATTTGTTCCTTTTGTGGAGTTCCTTTAGGAATTCCTCCTTCCAACGCAGGCAGAACTGCTGATTCAGGCTTTCAACCTCCGCCACCGATTGATAATGGAGCTGGGACCTTCTTTAACCTCAGATTCTGCTACCGCAAGTCCACCGATCCACCGATTAGAAAAGGCCCAGGGCTAAGAGCGACAAGGTCCGTGGGATCTTCGGACATTGGCGAGATAGGCCTGGAATTCAAACAGGCCTGAATCTTCGCCAGGAGGGTAGTCAGTTCCTCGAACGTGTATTTTTCAGCGGCTGTGTGCTTGTAAAAATGCGACTTAAAGCACACCCGCCTCCCAAAGCCCTCCCATATGAGGTGCGCCAGGAGGGTTGAAATGCCAGGGCACATTCTGAAGACTGCGCTGGGATAAAACCAATGTTCTGGTAGCTTCAATGAAATCCTTTGATAAGGACGTGGAAGCTCCGACAAACGTTTTCCCGTTGTCAGAGTGTTGTGGAAACCCACGCCGAGCGAAAAAACGGGAGAATGCGCCCAAGATCTTCTCTGTAGTCAAGTCGAAGGTCGCTTCGAGGTGGATGGCCGGGTAGTAAAACACGCAAAAACCCCTTTGTGATTTTGCAGGCTCGACCGACATAACTCTTGACGTCAAATGGTCCTGCGAAGTCCACTCCCGTATGGGTGAACGGTCTGGAGAACGTGGACCTCGCACGGGGTAAATTCCTCATCAACTGCGTCTGCAGTCTCTTCTTGTGGATGACACACACTCGGCACGAGTGTATTGTTCGTTTCACCAACATTTTAAGCTTGGGAATCCAGAATTTGGAACGAATCAGTCGGACATTAATTGATTCCGATGGATAAACAGGATGCGATGGATAAACAGGATGCGATGGATAAACAGGATGCGATGGATAAACAGGACTTGAAGTTCGGCGAACCTACACCGTGCAGGAAGGATGATCGGATGTTTTTCATCATAACTAAGCATTTCTGATGCTTGTAACCTGCCGCTTGCTCTCAAGACACTATTTCCGTCGAGAAAGGGGTTTCGGTTAGAAATTGCACTTGCGGGTCGAACTGGTTGCTTGTTGCTTAAAACCTTATATTCGGCGGGAAACTCATTGTCGCACCTCCGACAATTCCGCCGCAGTGAGTTCTACCGATGAAGCTACACCTTTCCTCCGGCAACTTTTCACAAAACGAAACACATAAGCAAGAACCCGCAGAGCTCGGTTAAAGGCTGAGAACCTCACTAGGATCTCAACTGCTGGTAGCACTGCGAACGTGTGACATTTGACGGGGCGCTGCTCAAGCTCAGTCTCCGGATGGACCCACAATTCACTCGGCCACTGCTCCTGTTTGAGGTGCTGGCCCACACCACCACAGTGCGCTTTCCTTAAGCTCTTGGGGTGAGATGCCCCGGCTTGCCAGATCAGCTGGAATGTCTTCGGATCGTACATGTCCCCACTTGCTTCCGTCGGTACACTGTTCGATTTTTGCGACACTGTTGGCAACGAATGTCGTCCAGGTGCACGCTGGCTTACTCAGCCATGCAAGAACGATCGTAGAGTCGGTCCAGTAAAATGTCTCATAGACATGAGGATACATTTCAGAAATTACTAGAGCTGCCAGCTCCGTGAGCAGCACTGCTCCGCACAATTCCAAGCGTGGTATCGAGATGGATCTGACAGGAGCGACTCGGGTTTTGGATGTAAGTAGACAGCCTTCCTTCGTCTCGATTCGGACGAAAATAGCAGCCCCATAGGCGTCCTGTGACGCGTCGCAAAACGCATGGTACTGAAGTTTCGCAGCTGGATGGAAACGTACCCATCTCGGGATTCGAATCTCCTTCAGGGCAGGATACCCTTATAGGAACTCCCGCCACTGGGTCGCGAGATCCATGGGGAGTGGCTGATCCCAGCCCAGCTCCCGTAGCAAAATTTTTTGCATAAAAATCTTGGCTCGGACTACGAAAGGTGATAGCCATCCTGCTGGGTCGAAAAGTTTGGCTATCTGAGATAAAACCTCTCGTTTTGTGTAAGCAGTTTGGAGGAATGATCACCATTGAAATAAAAAAGAAACTATCAGATGTAGCTTGCCAACGGATCCCAAGAGTTTTCGCTGCACTAGCCTCTTCAAGCTCAAGAAAGTCTGCACTAATCAAGTGCTCCCTTGGAACCTCTTGTAGGAGTTTTCTCTCGTTCGAGGTCCACTTCCGTAATGGAAAACCAGCACTCTCAAGAGCCAGCCGAAGCTCCTCAATGGCTAAAACTGCCGACTGCTTAGTGTGAGTGCCTGCGAGAACATCGTCGACGTACATGAAGTTCGAGATGATGTCACTGGCCAAAGGATATTGGCCTCGGATATCCTGAACCAACTGTTGTAGTACGCGGATGGCTAGGAAAGGCGCACAGTTTACGCCGAAGGTGACTGTATCGAGTTCATAGTCACAGAGCTCTCCGTCCTTATTGCGAAAGAGGATTCTCTGAAAGCGCGTATGGGCCGAATTTACTCGAATTTGCCTGTACATCTTTGTGATGTCAGCATTAAAAACATACTTGAAGAAACGCCATTTTAGAATCTGGATAGTCAGATCGGACTGCAGTACGGGCCCCGCATGAAGGATATCATTGAGGCTGTTCCCGTTTGATGAAGAATTGGAAGCATTAAACACAACGCGAACCTTCGTTGTGGTGCTGTCTGGTTTAAAGACAGCATTATGGGGCAAATTATTAGAGTCGTTCGGAAAGACTTGGTGCATATGACCTAAATCTAAATACTCTTGAAGGACTGAGTCGTACTGCTTTTTTGACGCAACGTCTTTATTCAGTCGAATCTCGTTTCGGAGGAACTGATCCAGTGCGATCGACCTGGAGTGCCCAAGATTGATATTGTTATACCAAATACCTCCCATCCTCGTTCCTTTTGGTAGATTGGATAAAGTTCTCCTCGCAAATCGAGGTGGATTCCCTAACCAGCTTCACTGGAACATCCTCCACCTCCCAAAATTTTGTGAGAATGTTGTCCAGTCTGGACTCGGTAACAGCTAGTCGGGACGAAAATGAGCATATTCTGCTTGTGGGGTTCGTTGCGATCGGACCGCAAAGAATCCATCCGAATATGGTCTCCGGGCCAAGAAGCGTGCCACAGATATTGGAATGGGAGCCGCTGAGAATGATCGATGGCAGGATATCGGCACCAACTCCGGTAGAAATTTGGGTCTGCTATTTGCAAAAGCGGCAGATGCTCCAAAGAGTCTTCAGGTAAAGTAAAGGATGGGAGACTCCCGGCCAGTTAAGGTAGTACATTTGCAGAAGTTTTAATTTGGATGTGGGGCTTGACGGGAGAACCTATGCTGAGTTGACAGCGCTTACGGGGCTTAGCCGCAACAGTGAGGTTGAGCCCTGAAACTTGAGCATGGATGGATTCATAAGGCAACTTAATCAAGTTGAACAAGCGTTCTAAAATAAAGGTTGCCTCAGAACCCGAGTCAATAAGTGCCCGTTCTGAGTATTTGATGCCTAAATGGCAAATCTCTATTAAAGCTGTACTCAGGAGGACCCCTTGAGTGTTTACAGCCAGAAACGCTTGCACATTCGGTTGATTCGTTAATGGAGTGGACTGTATATCTTGCTGGAGGTTAAATGTGGATACGGGGGGCTGGTGGTCAGGATTGACCGCTGACTGGACTGGTGGAGTGCCATTTCGGTGCAGGAGAGTGTTGTGGCGCCCTCTACAAGTACTGAAATTATGCGTGCTAGTGCAATCCCTAAGAAGATGCGTTCTAGCAAAACAGTTTAAACACAACTTCTGCTGTTTTATATATTTCTCCCGCTCTCCGACTGGCATTCGTAAGAATAACGGATAGGATCTTGCGAACAAAGTTTACAGGATTGTGGAGTTACCGTCACTCTATTCTCAAAGGTCTGGATCGCCCGCGAGCTATTGTCAGTCCGCAGTGCTCTGGATTGAGCGTTTGGCTTAAAATCTTCAATCACCTCGAGCGTTTGATGACGATCTTGTAAGAAAGCCTGGAATTCAGCCCAGAGTGGAATATCTGTCTTACTCATAAGGGATTGTTCCAATAGAGACAGCGTTAGCTTTGGCAACTTGGCAGAGCACAGAAAAACGAGCAGGAAATCCCAGTTAGAGGTGTCGATTTTTGCTATTTTCAAAGCTGTTAAACAACCTTTAATTGTGCTCTCTAACTGTTTCAAGGATTTGCCGCATTCAAGGGCAACAGAAGGTAAATTAAACAAAATCTTAAGCAGACTGTTGACCAGCAGCCTCTTGTTTTCGAAACGATTCTGCAAGTTTCTCCATGCTGATTCGAATCCATCATTTGTTAAGGGTGATAAGGCCACAATGGATTTAGCCTCACCACTAGTTTTAGCATTGAGATGGAACAATTTTTCAACTTCTGAAAGCCGAGGGTTGTGTATGTAGATGGCTGAGAAAAGATCCCGAAACGTGGGCCAGTGAACATAGTCCCCACTGAAACTGTCGCACTCGACTGGGGGTAAGCGACAACCTCCCTGAGGAGGCGCCGGAATGGAGGCCTGTAAGGCCTGTTGCGAGCGTGAACCTCCTTCAATGATCTCGTTGAGGCTCGCTGCGCACCGCTCGTAAACGGCATAACCGTAGTCATACTTCGACTGCATAACTATTATTGTGTCTGTGGATCCCAGACCGGACAGAGCTTCGGAGCACGCCTCGTATTCCTTCTCCACCTTGTCCCATAGGGCTCTGATCTGCTCGAGTCGCACCCTACTTGTGTGGATAGACGCACTTGTGTCTGCTGGGGTGTTGACTCTGGCCTCGAACTGACCTACTCTATCGGTTATGGTCATGAATTTCATCCAGGCCCTGTCTGCCTCAGCTTGCGCCATTTTTGCGGTTGCTCTAGTAACTTGGGGTGAGAAGTCTGAATTCGCAGGTTTCGTGTTCGGTGCTGACCGTGGAACTTGGAGCGACGTGCTCGTGGATTTTAGTGGAGTTGTCGATGGGCTTTTGCTTCGAGTGGGACTTGGGCTTTTGAAGGGCACAGAGGACTCGCTCTTGGCTCTAACTCGTTGAGACGTTTTAGAGACAGTCAAACGGGTTTTTACCTTCTCATCGTGGCCAATTGGCATATTAAGCTCTCGGAGGAGCCGAAAACCGTGCGGGGGCGAAACAGTCTGTCCACTTGGACAAATACGGGGACGCGGGATAAAGCGTGCACCCAATTGAACGATCGAGTTAACTTATATATTTGGGACGCTGGATAAAGCGTGCAACCAATTTGATCGATTTAACTTATTGTATTTGTGACGCTGGATAAAGCGTGCAACCAATTGGATCGATTTAACTTATTGTATTGGGACGCTGGATAAAGCGTGCAACCAAGATCGAAACAACTTATATATTGGACCGCTGGATAAAGCGTGCAACCAAGATCGAAATAACTTATATATTGGGACACTGGATAAAGCGTGCAACCAAGATCGAAACAACTTATATATTGGGACGCTGGATAAGCGTGCAACCAGTTGGATCGATCGGAATGTTCCGTATTTGGAAAAAATAACGCATCAAAAAAATCGAAAGCTAAGGTTTGTTGATTTGGAGTTATACAGGGTCGCTCGATAAAGCGCACACAAGTAATTTAAGAACCAAATTATCGCATCAATTTAGACAGGATGTGGGGGCGCAGGACAACGCGTGAAAAAGATTGATATTGAGCGCAAAAATAAAAAAAAGGAATAATCGGAATTAATCGATTTAGACAAAGGTAAGGGGCGCCGGATTACGCTTGAAAAAAGTGGTAATCGTAACCATTTATGTTATCGTTTTATATAAACCCTGGGGTCGCTGGATTAAGCGCGGAATACACAATAATCGGAATAAACGTTGTTATCGATTGAGAAAAAAAAAACAGATATGAGGGCGCTGGATTACGCTGGACTATGATTGTCCATGTGGGACGCTGGATAAGCGTGGATGTTTGGCCAATTATTGAGACGATATATGCGAATCGGAATAAAAACCAAGAACGGAGTTCAAAACAAGAGAAAACGCTATAGTCGAGTTTCCCGACTATGTGATACCCGTTACTCAGATGGTGAAAGTGCGCAGGAGAGTCTTCAACACTGACAGTTTTTGGCGGTTTGTGGGCGTTAGAGTGGGCGTGGCAAAAAGTTTTTTGACAAATCGATAGAAATTTACAAGACTAATATAAAAATTAAAAAATTTCAAAACATTTTTCAAAAGTGTGGGCGTGGCAGCTTTGGGCGGTTTGTGGGCGTTAGAGTGGGCGTGGCAAAAAGTTTTTTGGCAAATCGATAGAAATTTACAAGACTAATACAAAAATTAAAAAATATCAAAACCTTTTTCAAAAGTGTTGCTGTGGCAGTTTTAGGCGGTTTGTGGGCGTTAGAGTGGGCGTGGCAACATGAATCGACAAACTTGCGCTGCGTCCATGTCTCTGGAGTCTGTACGCTTATTCTTAACTTTCTAGCTTTTATAGTTCCTGAGATCTCGACGTTCATACGGACGGACAGACAGACGGACAGACAGACGGACGGACAGACGGACATGGCCAAATCGACTCGGCTATTGATCATGATCAAGAATATATATACTTTATGTGGTCGGAAACGCTTCCTTCTGCCTGTTACATACTTTTCAACGAATCTAGTATACCCTTTTACTCTACCAGTAACGGGTATAAAAAGTATTAAAGAAACAAAAAAAAACACATATTGACACTTTCTATTGAAAACTAGAAAAAAAACAAGAGAGAACGCTATAGTCGAGTTTCCCGACTATCTGATACCCGTTACTCATCTAGTGAAAGTGCGAAGGAGTCTTCAGCACTGACAGTTTTTGGCGGTTTGTGGGCGCTAGAGTGGGCGTGGCAAAAAGTTATTTGGCAAATCGATAGAAATTCACAAGACTAATACAAAAATGAAAAAGTATCAAAACATTTTTCAAAAGTGTGGGCGTGGCAGCTTTGGGCGGTTTGTGGGCGTTAGAGTGGGCGTGGCAAACAATTTTTTGGCAATCGATAGAAATTTAGAAGACTAATACAAAAATGAAAAAATATCAAAACATTTTTCAAAAGTGTGGGCGTGGCAGATTTATGCGGTTTGTCGGCGTTAGAGTGGGCGTGGCAAAAAGTTTGTTGGCAAATCGATAGAAACTCACAACACTAATACAAAAATGAAAAAATATCAAAACATTTTTTAAAAGTGTGGGCGTGGCAGTTTTGGTCGGTTTGTGGGCGTTACAGTGGGCGTGGCAACATGAATCGACAAACTTGCGCTGCGTCTATGTCTCTGGAGTCTGTATGCTTAGTCTCAACTTTCTACGTTTTGTAGTTCCTAGCCACTCTAGGACCATACTCGGCATATTCCAATAAGGAACCGTTCACACTGGCACTAATTATACCCGTTACTCGTAGAGTAAAAGGGTATACTAGATTCGTTGAAAAGTATGTAACAGGCAGAAGGAAGCGATTCCGACCATATAAAGTATATATATTCTTGATCAGGATCAATAGCCGAGTCGATCTGACCATGTCCGTCTGTCCGTCCGTCTGTCTCTCTGTCTGTCCGTCTGTCTGTCCGTCCGTATGAACGTCGAGATCTCAGGAACTATTAAAGCTAGAAAGTTGAGAATAAGCATACAGACTCCAGAGATATAGACGCAGCGCAAGTTTATCTATTCATGTTGCCACGCCCCCTCTAACGCCCACAAACCGCCCAAAACTGCCACGCCCACACTTTTGAAAAATGTTTTAATATTTTTTCATTTTTGTATTAGTCTTGTAAATTTCTATCGATTTGCCAAACAACTTTTTGCCACGCCCACTCTAACGCCCACAAACCGCATAAAACTGCCACGCCCACACTTTAAAAAAATGTTTTAATATTTTTTCATTTTTGTATTAGTCTTGTAAATTTTTATCGATTTGCTAAAAAACTTTTTGCCACGCCCACTCTAACGCCCACAAACCGTCAAAAACTGTCAGTGATGAAGACTCTTCTTCACACTTCCACTAGCTGAGTAACGGGTATCAGATAGTCGGGGAACTCGACTATAGCGTTCTCTCTTGTTTAAATATTTTTCTTTACAGATATCATAAGCAAATTAGAAGGCCAAAAGCCAGCAGAGAAGGCCTTGGCCCATGCACTGGCATGTGTAACAAATAATGCAAACAAAAAAAGGAACAAATTAGTAGAATAAAGGAAAAAAAAAGTTTAATTTACCATTTAAATAAATTTTTTAATTTTTTGGGAGATTTTTCTGGATTTACAGGTATATTCCTTGGGAATTCCTCAGGTATTCCTCGGAAAAATCTTAGGGAATTCGTCCAGGAATTCCTGGGGAAAACCCCTTGTTTATTTTTCGAGATTCTTGAGGAATACCTGAGGAATTCCAGAGGATTTCCTCGGGAACTTCGAATTCCTCACCACGAACGCCTGTTGTATGGAAATTCCTGCCAGATTTGTATGGAGACTTCCCCTAGGATTCCTGTAGGAGTCCTGGGAACTTCGTTAGGGAATCCTTAGGGACTGGTACTGAAGGGTATGTTGGATGATATTAATGTCTGATCCGTTTTCACTCGGCCAATTGAATGTTTTGGCGATTAATGAAACACCCTATGACCATGCAGATGTACGACGTTGCGTATGTGCCATGTACGCAATGTATGCAGATGCAATGGACATATACGAAACATAAATGGGAGTGGTTGCATACAGCATATACACACGAACATATATTATTGCGCAGGTGGCCACTAGTTGATAGTGAGCGGATTTTGATCGCAGCAATATATATGCGTATGTATTTACATATATGGTGGTGATTTTGGCACCGTACTTATCTCGGCAAAGCGCTGGAAGATCTCGGGCGAAGAACCAAAATGTAGACGTCGGGGGCCGGAAAAGCTGGTGTCGCAAATATTCCCAGAAGTAATGAAACAAAAGGTGTTGGAGTTCCTCCTTCTCGTTCGGGGTTTTATTTTTCAAGTAATTTCCAAAAAACATGAATATGGCGGCTTCGTGCCCCACTTCCGAAACGGGTCAAAAAGAACATTCCGCCAACAGCGATGCTTCACTGGCGAGATACCGGACTCAGCTGTTCGGCATGAACAGTTCCCATCTCCAGAAGTTCGTCCACCTTTGCATTGATCTCCCCTTGAATCTTTGGATACTTGGGGTAGTATCTCTGCTTAATTGGTTTATCATCATGGTTATCACTCCTATTTTGAGCTTTGCGTTGATTTCGCCGCACCTTCCATCTGCCAACCTAACCTGCCGTCGTATCCTTATAATCGCTTCACGCGCAGCCAGCTTGTCCGCCAGCTCTTCGCTTATGAAGCTTGCTGTTGCCCCGGTGTCGATCGTGGCCTTGTACGTGTCCCCACCGATCGTTACCGCTGCGGACAACTACTGCTCCTCCTCGATTAATTTTTCAGTTAGTTTGGAGAGGCGGCATCTTGCCACCCCGGCTCGTATCTCTGCGGCTGGGATCGCTGGCCATTTCCCGTTCTCTGGCACCATTCTGTGCTTCGGATTCCTATTTTTCCGCACATCCAGCAGAACAGCAGCCTTTGTCTTCGGCAGCCTCTTGCCTGCGGATTGGCATCATGGGTTGGTTTCTGACCCGAGTTGCCCCCAGGCGTCGTTCCAGTGTCTCTCGGGGTGGTGACGTGTGTTGCGGACGGGGCTTTGTTGCGGCTGAATTTATGCTCTTCCGCGAAGGCTTCCTGTTCCCTGTGCAATTCCTCGTACTCATCTGCCAGGATCATGAGTGCCTCTAGGTCGTCCACGTGGTAGAATCTCAACGCTATACGGAGGTCTGGCGTGCAGTTCTCCTTAATGAGCTCCAGCGTTTCCTTTTTCCCATACCCAAGGGGTCTTATCAGGGTCTGCATCTCGACCATGTAGTCCTTGAATGCTTCCCTAATCCCTTGCTTCCTTTGTTTCACCTTGTCCGCGAGTTTCGTAAAGTTTCCCCTGGCCAGGAAATACGTTTGGAAACTATCTATAAATTCGGTACAAGTCCTCCAGTGTTTGTTGTTTGATATGTACCATTTCTGAGCCTTTCCCAGCATTAATTCCGGCATGGCTCGGGGAATCATGTTCAGGTCCAAACCGTACGTGTTTTCAGACCACTCCACCTGCTCCAGGAATTCGAGGGGTTTTTTTTCTCCGTCGAAGCGAAAAGACTATTCTCTTACTTGTTTCGCTTCTTTTGCGTAGTCCGACTGGCTGGGCCTGGGTCTTTCTGGACTTGGCCTCTTTTCCCTGCTCGTCTCTCTCCGTTGACCTTCTCGAATCATCTCCTCCATGTTCAGACTTGCAATTAAGGCTTCACCTTCGGGGTTCGTAAGCTTTACGCTTGGACCTGGTCTGTCTGGATATGCTGCCTCCAACTCTGTCCACACTGCTGCCAGCTTCGGGTCGTTTTCCGTCTCTGCGTAGTACTCCGCTAGGGCCTTTCGCATGTCCTCTGTCCTTCCGGACAGCGATATGCGCCACCTCTGTGCGACATATGCAAAATCTTCCTTTTTAAGATGGTAGATCCAACTTTTACCCATTCTGCTTTATTTGTGTATACTGCCGGGATAATCACGTTATTTGGGCGCCAGATGTAACGAACTGATTTTTGTTTGTTTGCTCGCTACGGAATACGTGCGGCTAGTTCAGTAGATTTTGTGCGTTCGTCTCACCAAATTTATAATATAACGTGATCACCCGGTTACCAGTAATAACATTTGCAGTTTTGTCTCTTGGGTTCGGCCTCGCCTGCTGAATGCCTCCGGGCTACCCGTGCTTCGTTGTATTGGACCTCAGCTACCTGCGTCTCAATTCGGAGACTTTCCTTGTTCCGAACATCTTGACGTAGCGATCTTGCTCCTTATTGACTACCACGGCTGTAGCTCTTTTGCTGACTTCGTTCTTCACTTGTTCACTGGTATACTTGTTCTCCTTGACTGTCCTGCTTCCAGGGTTCAGTCTGCTTATATAGGCCTCATTTAACGGTTCATCCCTCTGGTCCCCAGTCTCCGGATCTAAAGTCCACGATTTAACCGTTGGCCTGGTCCAAGGTTCAACTTGCACCGTTATTCACCTGTCTCTTCAAACTTTTTTTTCTATAGATTCGGTGTCTCCAAACTCTCTTTCTCCAGTTCAGAGTCTCCAAACTCTCTTTCTCCAGTTCCGCACTGCCGTTACTACGCGTTGATTTGTTGCGTAACTGGCAACGGCAGGCATTCCTCATGCGATCATCATCTGCATTTGTGCGGAGTTTTAACTCCTCACAACTCTGTGGTGTAGCGAACTACGTGTATTACTTTCCCGAGCAGATGGTAATGTGTAGCTGGGCGAACAAGCACTCGCTGGTTCCGGCTACCAATTCGCGGTAGATTTAAAGGGGGGAATAATTAGCATCGCGACTGCTCGCTCGGCTCTTATAAACACTTATTTAATTCGCGTGCTGGAATTGATCTCCACTAACAAACGGTCTATGGACTAAAAACCGACACCACTAAGGACACACAAGGATATAGCAACTTCTTACGACAGCAGCTGTTAGGCTGTCGACGACCCCCCTACCATGACCACCAATGCATTGGTTATTGCAATGACCAGTTAACATAAAAGGTGATTCCTAGAAGTATGCTACATTTTACATAACATAGACCCTCTGACGACGCATGGCTCAACTAGAGAAATTTACTCTGAATAACATCATAAATGTTAATTTTAAACATAAAAGAAACTTAAAAACTGAAGAAAATTGGTTCTGAACAGGCTTATAAAACTTATCCTAACTGATCACACTAGGTTTTAATATTAAACATAAAAATTAAACTGTTTAAAAATGATTTTGGCTTTGTGGACCTTCATGTAAAATTAATTTTAACCAAGGTAGATTTTATGTAAAAGGTAAGATTTTTTTTAAAAAAATAATTATTATTTTTTTAATTGGAGGGCATTATAGTTTGGGTACTGGGTGAGGGAGGCTTGGGATTTGTATTTTGGTTCCTTTATTTGTCAATTTTCAGAAAAAAACAAGAGAGAACGCTATAGTCGAGTTCCCCGACTATCTGATACCCGTTACTCAGATGGTGAAAGTGCGCAGGACACACAACACTCACAGTTTTTGCGGTTTGTGGGCGTTAAAGTGGGCGTGGCAAAAAGTTTTTTGGCAAATCGATAGAATTTTACAAGACTAATACAAAAATGAAAAAATATCAAAACATTTTTCAAAAGTGTGGGCGTGGCAGCTTTTGGCGGTTTGTGGGCGTTAGGGTGGGCGTGGCAAATATTTTTTTGGCAAACCGATAGAAATTAAGGAGACTAACACAAAAATGAAAAAATATCGAAACATTTTTCAAAAGTGTGGGCGTGGCAGTTTTAGGCGATTTGTGGGCGTTAGAGTGGGCGTGGCAACATGAATCGACAAACTTGCGCTGCTTCTATGCCTCTGGAGTCTGCATGCAGAATCTCAACTTTGTAGCTTTTGTAGTTCCTGAGATCTCGACGTTCATACGGACGGACAGACGGACAGACGGACGGACAGACGGACGGACAGACGGACATGGCCAGATCGACTCGGCTATTGATCCTGATCAAGAATATATATACTTTATATGGTCGGAAACGCTTCCTTCTGCCTGTTACATACTTTTCAACGAATCTAGTATACCCTTTTACTCTACGAGTAACGGGTATAAAAATATTATATGTATATATTATATATATAGGCATTCTACTTATTTTTTCCTTTGGGAATTTTTCAACAAAACTTATGTTTCCCAAGCTAACGAATTAAAAAGCGCCGCAGTACCAATTTTTTTTTAATATTATATCGGTAGCTGTTGCTCATATTTATGTACAAAATATTACTCACTTTGTACATCCCACGATGAAGCGCCTTATGTAGTTTGCCTGTGAAAAGAGAAGACCAGCTTAAGCCGCCTTAACTTTAAACAGAGAGCTCATTCTTTTCTTTCGGCCTCGCTTTCGAGCCTTTCTCCGCTCCTTTTATTCTGCGCTGAATTCCCTTTCTCTGTTACAAGCTTCGGCTCTCACGCAAAGAATAGGCTCTCGCTTCAGAGCGGGACGGGAAGGTGTATGTGGGATTAAAGGAGAGGAAAGTTAAAGGCAATTTCCCTATCTTGTTAATTCTTTCTCTTAAATAATAACTTAAGCTAAACTCCTAACATACAAAGGCGGAATATTTTTCCAATCGGACTTAAACTTTAAACTTTTCTCCTGCTTTTTGTGATCTGCTTAATAAGCAGTATTCACGGCGGGTGCAAAGTAGATAATGTTGTATTAGAGATGTAAAATTGGGTTTAAAATAAAATAATAATAATGTCTAACATAATGGGCTTAATTAACAAAGCAACGTCTCTGCCGACGGCTTCTCTGCTGGCGCAGACGCTTGCTTTTGGCTAGCTTGGACTCTGAAAGACCAAGTAAAAAGCAGTCTTAACAGGAGTCTCAATCTGGACATCCAACTGAATTCCTCTTTCAATAAAAGTTATATTAATACAACATTAAAAATGCATTACTATTATTACAACATAAAGAGCGGCATATTGACTAGATAAAATGACATGTGCCGCTGTATGTAAGGTAGCTTGTCGTGGACCTACCGTTAATCTTGGCCAAAGAGTAGGCACGTTAATTGGCCTTTCTAGACGACGGGAATAATGTTAATTAAGCCCATTATGTTAGACATTTCTCCAACTGGTGGATTTTTAGAAATTTTGTCAGTGAGCAGTAGGATGCAAATTCCGTGGTGCGTGGAAGTTCGTTATTTCAAATAAAAAGCTTTTTATATCAAAACTCGATTCAGCAAAACTGATTCTGATTAAAACTGAGATTCAGCATCCGATGCACTGCAGCAGTAAATTATTTATATTTTTTTAAATTCAGTACCAACCCCTAGAGGGTAAGTACTTAACTTAGGCAGCGAGAGCGCCGCTGTTTGAGAGAGTAATGTGCACATAAAGCTCGAGCAGTCGCGATTGTTAATTATGCCGACTCTGCACTTCTGGTCTTAATAGCATTCTTGTGTGGTCAGATTACTGAGCACTCGAGATATGCTTGGGAATTTAAAAGTCTTACACAAACATTGTTGCAAAAGTGCTACAATATTATTGTTCCCAAGGTTCTAATTTGATACAGTGCTTATTCAATATGTATGCACATCACATCTCCCTCCTTTTGGAAAATAACGTAATTTTATGAAATTATTTTATAATTAAGAAAGAAAACATTTTTTTTTTTAAGTTTCTAGGAACTATAAAAAAATTATTTTTTTTTTATTTAAAGGAAATATTTATTTTTTAATTTAATTTTAATTTTAAGAAAATTTAAGGAATCGTTGTTTACAAACATACATATTCTTAGGTTTTTAAGTTAAAATTTTAATATATATATATAAAACATTCTAGCTTCAAAGCGAACGGTCGTGTTTTTTTTCTGCGCTCCGAATTTATTTTTGTTTTGCCAAATCCAGCGGTGTATTTTAACAAATTCTTGAATAATTCAATTTTGTAATCCGTACTAGCTAATGTTCCATTCGCTTCGCGGGTGAATCTTTTGTGATTTGTGCATTATTTTAATAAATAAATTCAATCTGTTCTCTTTCTGTCTTTGCGTTTTCTTTACTCTCTCTTTCGTGCGTTGTCCGTAGTGCTGTTTGGTGTTGTTTTTGTACTTAACTGCACGGTGTACCCGCTCTCTCGCTCTGCCACACAAAATCCTAAAGTGCAGACTGCGCTCTTGCGGTACATTTTCCCAATTTTCCCAAAACCCAATTAAATATGGAAACCAATGTTGTCTGCTTCCATAACAAATGCCGTCAGGTAATAAAGCCTGAGCAGTCAAAAATGACCTGTTGGCTATGTGATAGAATGGCGCACACTAAGTGCGCTGGTTTTAACGGCCGAACAAGTGATGACCTAGCTAAAGGCCCTAATCTAAAATACTGTTGTGATACTTGCCTAGGAGTTGCGAATGAAATGCAACTCTTTATGCGATTAAAAGGACTGATCAGCAGTTTTGGCGTGGCTAGAGATAGTTTTCGTCGAGCTGATGATCTTCTTTTTGCGCTAATAGCCTCAAACTATTAGAAGAATCTCCAAAGCGCAAGAAAGCCGCTGGTGGTAGGCTGCCTTAGGGGAATGCCCCGCAACCTTCGGCAAGTGATCAACAGGACTCCACAGCTGATCAGTTGACGATCGCAGCAAACCCTCAAATGTTGCTCAGATCGGCGTCTAAAAAAGATTCGGAGCAATCCGATCAATCCGTTTTTTCTTTTAAGAACTAAAAATAATGTACCGTTTGTTGTTTTTTCATATCATTTGAGATTACTATATTATCCCTTTCTTCTATCTTTACTACCCTATATGGTCCCGTATATTTGAAATCTATCTTATGTCCGGTTTCGTTTTTTAATAACACCTTATCTCCTATTGATATACTGATATCGTTTAATTTTAAGTCATATAATTCCTTATTCTTTATCATCTGTTCTTCGAGCATAATTCTTGCTCTGTTATATGCTACTTCTAACCTATATTTACTTTCTTTAGCATAGACTTCCATATTTCCACATTTCCGTATGTACTCTGTTATATCCCGATTCATACTTTTCCAATAGTAATGTCTTTTAATCTTGGCCAGGGTTTTGGTTATGCCTGCGTGTCCTCCTTGTGTTGGATCGTCATGGTGTGCTTTTTTTTCTTTCTTTGTATTCACTAAGGTCACCGGCTTGAGGAACGCCACTCTTAATAGTTTTAATGTTTCATTGCCCATTTTCTTAAATGTATCTATTGAAATGTTATCAAAGATATTTTCCCACGGTGCCATTTTAAGTTGATTGATATTATGCATACCGGCCTGCTTTTCAAGCCTGTGGAAGAATTGACCTAAGTCGAGATTTCCATTAATATACAAATCTTCAACGTTGTATCTTGCAGTAATTGTTTTGCCATGATTAAAAAAACATATCATATTATTTACATGCAATGTCACTACTTTGCGTACTTCGTCATTATTAATGACTCCATATACTTTGGGCTTAGAAGCTTCTTGAGTAGTTTGCTTAGGCAATTCTACTTTATCATTTCCTTTTCCTGCGCAGGATTTCTGTCTACTTTGATTTCTTGTAGTGACTTTAAGTACTTGCTTGGATATATTTTTTAGTTGGTCGATGGTTATTCTTAATAACGCATTTGCTACATAATTGTCTTTTCCCTTAAGATATTTCACAGTAAATTCATATTCCTCTAAATAAAGCCTCATTCTGTGATCTGTTTTGACGGTGAAGTGTCTACTATATATATGTATAAGGCTTAAAATGATTTATCGCCTAATGTATTGCTAACAACTCTTGCTCTGTTGTTGACTTGTTGCTCTCACCCTTAGTGAAGCTGCGGGATGCATAAGTTACTGGCAAGTGGAGACCATTATAGTTCTGGGTCAATACCGCTCCACATGCTTCTTTGCTAGCATCAGTTATGATACAGAACTCTTTGCTAAGGTCAGGGTATTTCAGCAAAGCTGGATTCATTAGTTCTTTTTTAAGGTGTTCGAAGGCATGCTGGCAATCAGCTGTCCATTCGAACTTTACATCTTTCTTACATAATCTTAAGTCAGTAAATGTCATTGTCATCATTCGTTGAAAGGAATTTGGAGCTATTTTTAATCCGTATGGTAGTGGCGTGAAGCGATAAGAGCCATTGTTCGTAGAAAAGGATGTTATATTTCGAGAATCGTCTTCAAGCTCTATTTGATGGAATCCCGACATAAGATCCAGGCACGAAAAGTATTTTGCTCGGCCTAATTGATCAAGTATGTAATCTATTCTTGGCAAGGGGAACTTGTCAGCCAACAACTTTTTATTTATTTGACGATAGTCTATCATAAACGCCATTTTTTTTCTTTTGAATCCGGTAAGGATTTCTTTGAAACTAGTAAAAATGGGCTATTATATTCAGATACAGCTGGTTCTACTATCTTATCTTCTATTCATTTAGTTACCTGTTTCGATATTTCGGCTTGTTGTGAATGAGGTGTTCTATAGTTCTTAATATAAATTGGTAAAAATTATTTGTAGTGATTGGATCTGTTTCCAATCCAAAAATATCAGTATATTGTGAACACAGTTCAGTCAACATTTTCTTATGTGCAGATGGAAAGTTTTTCTTAAATCTGCTTAAAATTGATTCGGCGTCGTTTAGGTCTGCTATTTTGTAGTTAGTCAATAGTTCGAAATTGATTTTGCTAACGTTTAAAATTTTATTGCTGTTAGTTGTGTTTAGTATTCGGATGTACGTGTTTTTTGAATCTGATATCGAATTTCCCACAAATACACCATCTTCTATTTCCTGATTAGGTACTAGAATTTGGTTATCCACCGAACTTACGTTAATTTGCTTGATAACCTCACAACGAGATGGTATGGATATCTTAGTGTTATCAATATTATGAAAAATTGGTATTTGTATTGATTTTTTAATATTATTTGGTCTTAGAATGAAAAAATCACTTTTTGTAGTAAAATCTAATTGGCAATTGAATGTTTTTATGAAGTCGATTCCAACTATTCCCTCACAAGGGATCGGAAAATGGTCGTCCACAACATGAAAATGGTGCGGTACTATATAGTTACCGGTTCTCATCTTGAGAAATGTTAAACCTATTGAATTTATCGAACCCTTTCCAATTCCTGTAATTTGTGTTATATTATTATGATCAACATTCAAAAATGGATCTATATTTTCTTTAATGACCGATATATCGGAGCCTGTGTCGACTAGAAATGTAAGTGTGCTCATTATACCCGTTACTCGTAGAGTAAAAGGGTATACTAGATTCGTTGAAAAGTATGTAACAGGCAGAAGGAAGCGTTTCCGACGATATAAAGTATATATATTCTTGATCAGGATCAATAGCCGAGTCGATCTGGCCATGTCCGTCTGTCCGTCCGTCTGTCCGTCCGTCCGTCTGTCCGTCCGTCTGTCCGTCTGTCCGTCCGTATGAACGTCGAGATCTCAGGAACTACAAAAGCTACAAAGTTGAGATTCAGCATGCAGACTTCAGAGACATAGAAGCAGCGCAAGTTTGTCGATTCATGTTGCCACGCCCACTCTAACGCCCACAAACCGCATAAAACTGCTACGCCCACACTTTTGAAAAAGGTTTTGATATTTTTTCATTTTTGTATTAGTCTTGTAAATTTCTATCGATTTGCCAAACAACTTTTTGCCACGCCCACTCTAACGCCCACAAACCGCCCAAAACTGCCACGCCCACACTTTTGAAAAATGTTTTGATATTTTTTCATTTTTGTATTAGACTTGTAAATTTCTATCGATTTGCCAAAAAACTTTTTGCCACGCCCACTCTAACGCCCTCAAACCAAAAAAACTGTCAGTGTTGAAGACTCGCCTTCGCACTTCCACTAGCTGAGTAACGGGTATCAGATAGTCGGGGAACTCGACTATAGCGTTCTCTCTTGTTTTGTACTTTAATGCAAATATTTAGATTGAGATTGATGGTATGAACCTTTTGATTCACTGTTGTTGATTTCCCAAGGAAGCCTGCTGGTTTACCGACGTGCCTTGACATTACCATTTTGGCTATAATTTGAGGAATTGCGGTTTTGGTTGTTATAGTTATCACCACCTCTGTTCTGGCGGTAATTTCCTCTATATCCTCCACGTCCTCTGCCATTGCCATTGTTATTATTATTATAGTTGTTGTATTGGCCATTATTGTGGTTATAATTATTTCTATAATTACCACCTCGACCATTTCCTCCTCCTCGGTAGTTACCTCTGTTGTAACTTCCTTGTCCTCTCTTGGAAAACAAAACGGAACTTGCACTTCCTGTCATCTCAGTTCTGCATTGGATGTATTTACTTATTGCTTCATCCATTGTCTTAAATGTTCCTGCCTCAAGTATTGTTTTTAGTTTTCCGTGATCGCAATTCTTTGTCATTGTATTGATTGCTTCCTTTCTTCTAAATTTGATAACATGTTCTGGTTTCAATCCTTCATCTATATATGAAGATTCAAGAGACTTGTGCAAATTTTCAATTTTATTTGTAAATTGTGTGGCTGTTTTACCTTTTCGGTAAACATTTGCCATTTTTGCTCTTACTACGTCAGTTGTTTCTCCTACGACCATTTCTTCTAGTTTTCTGATAATTGCATCAACTGTAACTTCATTTTGGAGCCTGTGTCGTTCCGATAATTTTTGATTTTATCACTTCAATGGCAATAGCTTCATGTGGTCCCTTAGTCAGGTTAACCAACTTGATTGCCGTGACAAATCTACGCAAATGGATCTTTTTACCGCCAAATTCCGGAATCGCCGTTGAAATGTCTTTTATGTATGCCCTCTGGGCAGTTGCTTCGTCCACCATGATAACAGATTTTGTTTCTATGTCGTCTATACCTGACTCAGCCAATTCTTGATCCGTCAATTCGGCTAGCGATAATTTAGCTGGAATTGTTAAATTGTTCAAATCTTCTTCTTTTATTTCTGTTTCTGACTTGTAAGAGTCTTTTCTTAAATCTGTTCCTTCTGTTTCAGGTTGTTCGTCTGATTCTATTCTTATTGGTGAATTTAAGATGGTTGGTATTGATATATCCAAACCAAGTTTCAATTTTATAGATAACAAGTTCGATCTAAGTTTTATAAGAACTTTCGATACATGAGACCAATAATCTGGATTTAATCTTTCCTTGTTACCATACTCGTGCTTCATTGAAAGAATTTATTGTCACTCCCTGAATAGGTCACTTATGCGATTTTTCAAATTCAATTCTTATTTTCGTTATGTTTTTACATAACTCGTTCCATTCCATACTATTTTAAATATTTATAATCCGTTAGTATATATTAATATACACATTCCTTACATTAAAATTTCTGTTCCTTATCTGTCAATCAGATTTTTTACGATAATATATATATATATATATTTTTTTTATGTACAGCTTATGATTTTTTTGTTGTTTAAACCCTGTCTAGATTGTTTGCCCTATGTATAACGTCAGAAGAAACTGGGCCCCACTGGTAATTGTCAAAATTAACAGTAAAACCCACAGTGCTTGAATATCTTCTGTGTTATCTACAATTTTTACGTTATTCACGACATTAGCCGTGTTGTCTTTGGTCTGACTATCGTCAGATCCGAACCAACCCATATTTGTTAATTAAACGATTATCTGAACTGCTATAAAAATTGCTATTATTTTTTCCTACACGTATGTCTGTACAAGAAAATGTTTGTTAGAGGGCATGTGTATGGTTTACAATGGTTTGCTCTATATAATTCAATACCATACACATGTTTTTAGTAAAAGCCTAACAAAGACTAGTATTTTTCAAGCAGCGTTTTCACGCATCGGCTTGAGGTTTTTATTATACCCGTTACTCGTAGAGTAAAAGGGTATACTAGATTCGTTGAAAAGTATGTAACGGGCAGAAGGAAGCGTTTCCGACCATATAAAGTATATATATTCTTGATCAGGATCAATAGCCGAGTCGATCTGGCCATGTCCGTCTGTCCGTCCGTATGAACGTCGAGATCTCAGAAACTATAAAAACCAAAAAAACTTTTTGCCACGCCCACTTTAACGCCCACAAACCGCCAAAAACTGTTAGTGTTGACTCTCCTTTGCACTTCCACTAGCTGAGTAATGGGTATCAGATAGTCGGGGAACTCGACTATAGCGTTCTTTCTTGTTTTTAATATTAAGGCAGATTGGGGTATTGGTATTAAATACAGCCTCAACTGCGTTATTGCACACCACTGCACAATTTGGCTTCAATTGCTTCCAGATTTTGGGTTTGGTTGGTTTTTTCTTCCTCTGTAGTTGCCGTCTTTATAAAGTCCTTTATTAACCTCCTTTGTTGGAGCAGCTTGATCCTTTTGCCGCTTCTTTTTTTCTTTATCTTCGGTTGTGGCTGCCTTCTTGCCCTGTACTCAGCTATTGTGAGTGGGCGTGGTCTATCGTTTGGATACACCTCTAGTGCCTCTTTTAGAGTAGGTGCATCCCTTTGCTCGAAAGGAGCAGAGTCCTCCAGTTTGCTGCTGCTGTTGTCGTCCGGGTTTGATCAATTATGGTATTGTATTTCTTCTGGTCCGGTCATCGCACAGGTTTGTGTTTGTATTTTTATTTTCAAACACTAACTTTCAAAATATTTGCCGTGTTTTTACACTTTGATAGCATTTAATGTCACAATAAAGTGTTTATTTTTGTCGATGGTCACTTTTTTCGCATTTTAACTTTTTTTTTTTTGTTGTTTTACAGGCTTAAGTGACCATGTCACGGTCGCCATGTAATAATAGTAATGCATATTTAATGTTGTATTAATATAACTTTTATTGAAAGAGAGATTCAGTTGGATGTCCAGATTGAGACTCCTGTTAAGACTGCTTTTTACTTGGTCTTTCAGAGTCCAAGCTAGCCAAAAGCAATCCGTCTGCGCCGGCAGAGAAGCCGTCGGCAGAGACGGTGCTTTCTTCTTATGTACTTAACTTAGGCAGCGAGAGCGCCGCTGTTTAAGAGAGAGTCATGTGCACATTATTAAGGCTGCTATTATTAAGGATGTATTAAAAGAATTTAATGATTTGAATATATTTGAGTATGAAATTATGTTCTACGATTTTTATATGACGAAATTTCGCTGAAATGACGTAAATCCAAATGTATGCGGTAAATTTAGAGGAATGGTTTTGGAATGTAAACACCATTCTTCTATCTCCTTTTAAAAATAATATATAAGTTAACAACTAAGAGCACAGCTATATTATTCATGTCAACAATACACTAATACTAAGTTACTTCATATAAACAATACTGATGCGCCCCAACTCAGTTCAGCGCTCCGCGGTACGGACGGTCAGCAATGGCAATCGGACACCCCTTATCCGTGGTACCGAGCTATGTTGCATAAATGCTGAGTCGGCTTGCCGACCATGGGTTTATGGCGTGATGCATTGGAGCTAGAGTAGATCCATATTTTTTATATTTTTTTTATTCAGTTTAAGCCAGAGCTTTAATAAAGAGCAGCTACTCCGGCACACAGCCGTAAAACTATTATTTTCTTATTTGAACATTTTCGCTGAGCCAGAAAGCCAGCGATCAACGAAGAGGGCAAAGTCACGCCCTCCAACCTAAACATCATAGGAAGCTATAAATCCCTTGTGGCAGCATCGTACCGAATACCACAGGAAGGAATAATAACCACGTCTGGAGACCACAGGACACATCCCGACGGAGGAACACATTAATTTATATATCTATTGCATATCCCACTTAACAGGTAACAGATATTCTGGCTTAGATTTGAATCAGCATAGATTTGAAAAGGCAAGGAGATTCTTTGCGTACAATCGCTACCCAAGGTAAAAATAAATGTTGATTTTCTTCTATTGCTCTGAATATTACTAAAAGCAAACATATGTCATCATCCGGAAATGTTAGGTGTTATTTTCGGTAAAAAAGAACAATATTGCCCTATTTTGGGTCAATGTGATGGGTTTGTTATTGATGAAAATAACAAAGTCATTTTTCAGTTGTTAAATTTCGTTTTTTGAAGTAAATCATTCAAAGTCATTTGGTTCCCCACATAGACATAATGATATAAAAGCGAGGCTAATAAAGATTACCATATATCATTCAGTTCACACAGATATGTCAACTAAAAAAATTGGCAGAAAAAAATTTTAAATGTATTTTTTTCGAACAAAACGGGATGCGCAAAGGAAAGATGGTATCCGTATCTTGTCGATTCAAAGGGTTTAATATAAGCCTTTAACTGGATCGTTTCTAAGAAATAGATGAAAGAAACTTTGTTTAAATAGAGGTAACTTTTAATATATAACGTGATTAAAATCGAAAAGTTTAATATATTCACCGAGCAAATTGGGTCGAAGTATTATATATCAAGATAGTGTAGAAATGTTATTGTTAATGCAGCTGTTATGACATGGATTTCCGTGAGGTACTAGTTCCGAAGTCAGTGTCATGCTTTTAATCTTTTAAAGTTCGTCTCACTGTTACGGTATTTTCTGGAAAATTCTGGATACGTTTTGATTAATTTTTCAGGATCTATCCCTTTATGACCCCTATAAGCTAGTTAGATCTATTTTAAAATTTTGCATTGTTAATTATTTGAATTCATTTCCAAATAAAGAACAAATAATTTAAAAAAAAAACGGTCCATTCTATAGCTCTTCTATTTTTTCTTAATTTTTCCATCGTGCCTCAATCATGGCTAGATCACCGTCGTTAGCTTGACGAGCATTTTCTTTAATCGTTTATATTCCATTTGCATCAGTATATAAAATTTCTACGTGCACAGCCACACTGCGTGTTTGGTCACATGATATGTTCACCTGACGAATTCAGAGTATTCATCGAGGAAAATTCTGTGTGTTTTGAAACTTTTCTCTTTCTTAGAAGCGGTTTAACCAAAAACACAAAAAATGAAAATCTGTGGACCTAAACTATCCCTTTGTGGTCTTATTATCTCGGTTTGGGGTATTGTACAATTGGTGAGTATTAAGATTCCAATTTTGTCAGTATTGAAAAATTAACCATATACATATTTATATTAAAGGTTCTAATGGGTCTATTCTTCTACATAAATAGTGTAGCCCTTATTGAAGACTTACCGCTAGAAGAGGAATACCACTCATTGGAAGATTTTTATGCAGCTGCAAATAGAGCATACAACCAAGTACGCCTTTATTTACATACTTGGTATGGTTTTTTTTTTTTTTACTAATTTAAGGTATATTATGTTTTTTTCAGAATGCCTATAATTGCTGGATTGCAGCATGTATCTATGTTTTGACCTTGTTGCTATCGGCTCAGCAATTCTACATGAATAGCAGAGTAACTGCTAACTAATAATTTGAAATGTAGTTTCCCAACTATTAAAACTAGTATTGAAATTTTCACTTCGATATATTTGTTAGAAGTGTTTTTTGTTTTAATAAAGTTAAAGTTCAATTTATATACTGTAGCATGTTTGATGTATTAAGGGTTAAGATGTGTGGTTTTATGTTATAGATCGAACAAATCTATTCATTTGATATCTATTTTGGGTTTAATGTGGTCAATGTGCCATTTATTTTAAGAATTAATAAAATGTTCCCATCTATGAACATAATGCTATTGTATTCGTACTTGAATCTCCGTTTAAGAATTGCGCAAAAAGCGTTTGACTTTTTGTCTTTCTGTTCGCACTTTTATTATACCCGTTACTCGTAGAGTAAAAGGGTATACTAGATTCGTTGAAAAGTATGTAACAGGCAGAAGGAAGCGTTTCCGACCATATAAAGTATATATATTCTTGATCAGGATCAGTAGCCGAGTCGATCTGGCCATGTCCGTCTGTCCGTATGAACGTCGAGATCTCAGGAACTACAAAAGCTAGAAAGTTGAGATTAAACATACGGACTCCAGAGACATAGACGCAGCGCAAGTTTGTTGATTCATGTTGCCACGCCCACTCTAACGCCCTCAAACCGAAAAAAAACTGTCAGTGTTGAAGACTCGCCTTCGCACTTCCACTAGCTGAGTAACGGGTATCAGATAGTCGGGGAACTCGACTATAGCGTTCTCTCTTGTTTTATTAAAGAGGTCATTCTAAATAACTGAAAACCCAGGAAATCGCCTAAAAGAAACAAAATGTTTCTCGTCCACAATTAAATAACGTCCATAATGGTGTTTTCTCTGTCTTAGCGGACCTGAATTATCGTTATACTTAATTTTAATTTGCTGTAATTTTATTTGAAGTAATTCACCTGTTTAAAACCTTTCTTAAAGTTTTGTTTGCGAACGTTCTAATTTTACATAGGTTCATTTATGTTATGTAACCAGCAAGCGGTGTATGGTCAGAGCATACTTGTAAACTTCTGCAAAAGAGATAAGACCGGAAATATAAAGTTGTGCATACTATGTCTAGTAATTCTTTTTAAATGGTTGCATGATTTACCATTGTGCATTATGCAGTACCAGTGAGAAGAATTTCTAATATAATTGGTTTTTTGCCTTTATGTATCTATTTATATCGGCGCGGTTAAAGTTTGGGATAGTTATGGAGGGGAGTAGATGCAGCGTTCCCTCTTCTTTTTTTATACCCGTTACTCGTAGAATAAAAGGGTATACTAGATTCGTTGAAAAGTATGTAGCAGGCAGAAGGAAGCGTTTCCGACCATATAAAGTATATATATTCTTGATCAGGATCAGTAGCCGAGTCGATCTGGCCATGTCCGTCTGTCCGTATGAACGTCGAGATCTCAGATTTAAGATATTTTAGATACTTTTGTTCTGGTTTCTATCGTTTCAATGTTTGCTTCTACGTATTCAGGCATGCTCCGGTAATCAAATTCAAATAAAAATTTTACGACTTCGATTTGAAATCAAACAAGAGAGAACGCTATAGTCGAGTTCCCCGACTATCTGATACCCGTTACTCAGCTAGTCGAAGTGCGAAGGAGAGTCTTCAACACTGACAGTTTTTGGCGGTTTGTGGGCGTGGCAAAAAGTATTTCGGCAAATCGATAGAAATTTACAAGACTAATACAAAAATGAAAAAATGTGTGCCAATGTGCCATTTATTTTAAGAATTAATAAAATGTTCCCATCTATGAACATAATGCTATTGTATTCGTACTTGAATCTCCGTTTAAGAATTGCGCAAAAAGCGTTTGACTTTTTGTCTTTCTGTTCGCACTTTTATTATACCCGTTACTCGTAGAGTAAAAGGGTATACTAGATTCGTTGAAAAGTATGTAACAGGCACAAGGAAGCGTTTCCGACCATATAAAGTATATATATTCTTGATCAGGATCAGTAGCCGAGTCGATCTGGCCATGTCCGTCTGTCCGTATGAACGTCGAGATCTCAGGAACTACAAAAGCTAGAAAGTTGAGATTAAACATACGGACTCCAGAGACATAGACGCAGCGCAAGTTTGTTGATTCATGTTGCCACGCCCACTCTAACGCCCTCAAACCGAAAAAAACTGTCAGTGTTGAAGACTCGCCTTCGCACTTCCACTAGCTGAGTAACGGGTATCAGATAGTCGGGGAACTCGACTATAGCGTTCTCTCTTGTTTTATTAAAGAGGTCATTCTAAATAACTGAAAACCCAGGAAATCGCCTAAAAGAAACAAAATGTTTCTCGTCCACAATTAAATAACGTCCATAATGGTGTTTTCTCTGTCTTAGCGGACCTGAATTATCGTTATACTTAATTTTAATTTGCTGTAATTTTATTTGAAGTAATTCACCTGTTTAAAACCTTTCTTAAAGTTTTGTTTGCGAACGTTCTAATTTTACATAGGTTCATTTATGTTATGTAACCAGAAAGCGGTGTATAGTCAGAGCATACTTGTAAACTTCTGCAAAAGAGATAAGACCGGAAATATAAAGTTGTGCATACTATGTCTAGTAATTCTTTTTAAATGGTTGCATGATTTACCATTGTGCATTATGCAGTACCAGTGAGAAGAATTTCTAATATAATTGGTTTTTTGCCTTTATGTATCTATTTATATCGGCGCGGTTAAAGTTTGGGATAGTTATGGAGGGGAGTAGATGCAGCGTTCCCTCTTCTTTTTTTATACCCGTTACTCGTAGAGTAAAAGGGTATACTAGATTCGTTGAAAAGTATGTAGCAGGCAGAAGGAAGCGTTTCCGACCATATAAAGTATATATATTCTTGATCAGGATCAGTAGCCGAGTCGATCTGGCCATGTCCGTCTGTCCGTATGAACGTCGAGATCTCAGATTTAAGATATTTAAGATACTTTTGTTCTGGTTTCTATCGTTTCAATGTTTGCTTCTACGTATTCAGGCATGCTCCGGTAATCAAATTCAAATAAAAATTTTACGACTTCGATTTGAAATCAAACAAGAGAGAACGCTATAGTCGAGTTCCCCGACTATCTGATACCCGTTACTCAGCTAGTCGAAGTGCGAAGGAGAGTCTTCAACACTGACAGTTTTTGGCGGTTTGTGGGCGTGGCAAAAAGTATTTCGGCAAATCGATAGAAATTTACAAGACTAATACAAAAATGAAAAAATGTGTGCCAATGTGCCATTTATTTTAAGAATTAATAAAATGTTCCCATCTATGAACATAATGCTATTGTATTCGTACTTGAATCTCCGTTTAAGAATTGCGCAAAAAGCGTTTGACTTTTTGTCTTTCTGTTCGCACTTTTATTATACCCGTCACTCGTAGAGTAAAAGGGTATACTAGATTCGTTGAAAAGTATGTAACAGGCACAAGGAAGCGTTTCCGACCATATAAAGTATATATATTCTTGATCAGGATCAGTAGCCGAGTCGATCTGGCCATGTCCGTCTGTCCGTATGAACGTCGAGATCTCAGGAACTACAAAAGCTAGAAAGTTGAGATTAAACATACGGACTCCAGAGACATAGACGCAGCGCAAGTTTGTTGATTCATGTTGCCACGCCCACTCTAACGCCCTCAAACCGAAAAAAACTGTCAGTGTTGAAGACTCGCCTTCGCACTTCCACTAGCTGAGTAACGGGTATCAGATAGTCGGGGAACTCGACTATAGCGTTCTCTCTTGTTTTATTAAAGAGGTCATTCTAAATAACTGAAAACCCAGGAAATCGCCTAAAAGAAACAAAATGTTTCTCGTCCACAATTAAATAACGTCCATAATGGTGTTTTCTCTGTCTTAGCGGACCTGAATTATCGTTATACTTAATTTTAATTTGCTGTAATTTTATTTGAAGTAATTCACCTGTTTAAAACCTTTCTTAAAGTTTTGTTTGCGAACGTTCTAATTTTACATAGGTTCATTTATGTTATGTAACCAGCAAGCGGTGTATGGTCAGAGCATACTTGTAAACTTCTGCAAAAGAGATAAGACCGGAAATATAAAGTTGTGCATACTATGTCTAGTAATTCTTTTTAAATGGTTGCATGATTTACCATTGTGCATTATGCAGTACCAGTGAGAAGAATTTCTAATATAATTGGTTTTTTGCCTTTATGTATCTATTTATATCGGCGCGGTTAAAGTTTGGGATAGTTATGGAGGGGAGTAGATGCAGCGTTCCCTCTTCTTTTTTTATACCCGTTACTCGTAGAGTAAAAGGGTATACTAGATTCGTTGAAAAGTATGTAGCAGGCAGAAGGAAGCGTTTCCGACCATATAAAGTATATATATTCTTGATCAGGATCAGTAGCCGAGTCGATCTGGCCATGTCCGTCTGTCCGTATGAACGTCGAGATCTCAGATTTAAGATATTTAAGATACTTTTGTTCTGGTTTCTATCGTTTCAATGTTTGCTTCTACGTATTCAGGCATGCTCCGGTAATCAAATTCAAATAAAAATTTTACGACTTCGATTTGAAATCAAACAAGAGAGAACGCTATAGTCGAGTTCCCCGACTATCTGATACCCGTTACTCAGCTAGTCGAAGTGCGAAGGAGAGTCTTCAACACTGACAGTTTTTGGCGGTTTGTGGGCGTGGCAAAAAGTATTTCGGCAAATCGATAGAAATTTACAAGACTAATACAAAAATGAAAAAATGTGTGCCAATGTGCCATTTATTTTAAGAATTAATAAAATGTTCCCATCTATGAACATAATGCTATTGTATTCGTACTTGAATCTCCGTTTAAGAATTGCGCAAAAAGCGTTTGACTTTTTGTCTTTCTGTTCGCACTTTTATTATACCCGTCACTCGTAGAGTAAAAGGGTATACTAGATTCGTTGAAAAGTATGTAACAGGCACAAGGAAGCGTTTCCGACCATATAAAGTATATATATTCTTGATCAGGATCAGTAGCCGAGTCGATCTGGCCATGTCCGTCTGTCCGTATGAACGTCGAGATCTCAGGAACTACAAAAGCTAGAAAGTTGAGATTAAACATACGGACTCCAGAGACATAGACGCAGCGCAAGTTTGTTGATTCATGTTGCCACGCCCACTCTAACGCCCTCAAACCGAAAAAAACTGTCAGTGTTGAAGACTCGCCTTCGCACTTCCACTAGCTGAGTAACGGGTATCAGATAGTCGGGGAACTCGACTATAGCGTTCTCTCTTGTTTTATTAAAGAGGTCATTCTAAATAACTGAAAACCCAGGAAATCGCCTAAAAGAAACAAAATGTTTCTCGTCCACAATTAAATAACGTCCATAATGGTGTTTTCTCTGTCTTAGCGGACCTGAATTATCGTTATACTTAATTTTAATTTGCTGTAATTTTATTTGAAGTAATTCACCTGTTTAAAACCTTTCTTAAAGTTTTGTTTGCGAACGTTCTAATTTTACATAGGTTCATTTATGTTATGTAACCAGCAAGCGGTGTATGGTCAGAGCATACTTGTAAACTTCTGCAAAAGAGATAAGACCGGAAATATAAAGTTGTGCATACTATGTCTAGTAATTCTTTTTAAATGGTTGCATGATTTACCATTGTGCATTATGCAGTACCAGTGAGAAGAATTTCTAATATAATTGGTTTTTTGCCTTTATGTATCTATTTATATCGGCGCGGTTAAAGTTTGGGATAGTTATGGAGGGGAGTAGATGCAGCGTTCCCTCTTCTTTTTTTATACCCGTTACTCGTAGAGTAAAAGGGTATACTAGATTCGTTGAAAAGTATGTAGCAGGCAGAAGGAAGCGTTTCCGACCATATAAAGTATATATATTCTTGATCAGGATCAGTAGCCGAGTCGATCTGGCCATGTCCGTCTGTCCGTATGAACGTCGAGATCTCAGATTTAAGATATTTAAGATACTTTTGTTCTGGTTTCTATCGTTTCAATGTTTGCATCTACGTATTCAGGCATGCTCCGGTAATCAAATTCAAATAAAAATTTTACGACTTCGATTTGAAATCAAACAAGAGAGAACGCTATAGTCGAGTTCCCCGACTATCTGATACCCGTTACTCAGCTAGTCGAAGTGCGAAGGAGAGTCTTCAACACTGACAGTTTTTGGCGGTTTGTGGGCGTTAGAGTGGGCGTGGCAAAAAGTAGTTCGGCAAATCGATAGAAATTTACAAGACTAATACAAAAATGAAAAAATATTAAAACATTTTTCAAAAGTGTGGGCGTGGCAGTTTTATGCGGTTTGTGGGCGTTAGAGTAGGCGTGGCAACATGAATCAACAAACTTGCGCTGCGTCTATGTCTGGAGTCTGTATGTTTAATCTCTACTTTCTAGCTTTTGTAGTTCCTGAGATCTCGACGTTCATACGGACAGACGGACGGACAGACGGACATGGCCAGATCGACTCGGCTACTGATCCTGATCAAGAATATATATACTTTATATGGTCGGAAACGCTTCCTTCTGCCTGTTACATACTTTTCAACGAATCTAATATACCCTTTTACTCTACGAGTAACGGGTATAAAAATTGGGGCTCCGGTATTCGAATTCGTAAGAATTTTTCGAGGGCATTTTTTTCTGACCGAAATGAAAAGTAAATGCCTTTTTATGTCAAATTAGATCTTAATTACAAAGAAAAAAAATAGTTTACTCAGTGGTCTATTGTTGTTTTTTCCACATCACCACAAGATCATTCTGCCACTTGGTTTTTTATAAAAAATTTATTTCTAACCCCACCGCAAATTTGACAAACAAAATATTGCTGTCGGCAACAACAATTTTTGATTTGGAAAGAGATCGATAAGTACGTCGCCAAAAACTATAGCGAAAGTTGCCATGAACGGAACGAAACAGGCAGGTACAAATACTTGACGGATCGTAGTTATTTCTTTAGTTATTGATTGTGTAGCGAGTCCCTGTTTTTTTCTTCTTTTTCAATTTCTGCCGCCGCGTGTGTGCTTTTTTTATTCTCCTTCTCGATATATCACGCACAGCCACTCTACCAGCAGGGCCACACTCGATCTTAGTGTTACAAAGATCTCACAATCGACTAAAAGCCATACAATCGATAAGTCTCGTGAGCAGTTGAGTACCGATAGAGCACCCATTTCAAAATAACATTCCGTTCTCCGACACGGCCATTCTGATAAATTACACGCCCTCGTGTATGGGCTAACCTTTGCAACAAATCCGAAATTCACACACTACATTCAAACTTCAGTTTTACTTTTAATGTGACAATCAACTTAATGATCTCTCTCAACAACTTCACTACTGTCTCTTTCAACAGCTTCACTACTGTCTCTTTCAACAGTTTACAATAATCCCTTTCATCATCCATACTGTCTCTTTCAACAGTTTCCATACCGTCTCTGTCAACGGCTTCACCTGGCGGGCTAACATCGATCTCCAGCTCGCTTGGCACCTGCCCATCTGGCAATCTTCTTAATCTCTCATGAGCATACTTATATCCTATTATTTATTTATATACCTATTATTTTTCAAACTCTTTAAAGTATATCTGTCGTTATCCAATACCTCAATAATCTCAAATGGTTCTCTATATTTAGCATCTAACTTAGTCTGGTTTCTCTCACTATTATTAAGCAACACAAAACCTCCCACGCTAAATTTTACTATCTTAGCTCTGCCTTTATCGAATCTTTCTTTCTCGTACTTTCCTGGTCTTTCTATATTCTCTAAAGCTTGGGTTCTGATCTTAGTCATATCTATTTCAGTTTCTGAATCATGAATGGGAACAAGTCCTAAAGGTCGCGCAACCTTTCCCATTAATAATTCTAATGGACTCGCTGTGGTTATCTTATTAGCGGTACAATTAATAGCTAATTGCACTTCCCCCATTGCCTCTTGCCACGATCGAGAACTCATTTCAACAGCTGTTAATAAATTTTTCAAAGTACTCATAACCCTCTCAACATGGCCATTATCTCGGCTTGCTCCTGTAGCTATTACATGCAATTTTATCTTTTGTGAAGAGCAGAATTCAACGAACTTAGCACCTGTGAAACTTCTTCCCTGATCAGCCACAATACGAATAGGGACTCCGAACAACGAATTTGATGATTTCAACGGCATTACACAACTTTCTGCACTTAATGTGACCGTGTAATAGAGATAAACATACTTGGTGAATGCATCTATGTATCTGTACGATAATCTATTCTTTACGATCGCTTTTACCACTAACTTGCCTGATATGTCTATGTGAACAGTATGCCACGGAATGTTTACTTTGGGAATAGGATGTAATTCCATTTGTACTTTTCCAGAAGATGATTTGGAAACTCGGCATGTCATACAATTTTCAACAAATCTTCGAACGTAATTGGCCATGCCCTCAAACCAATAATAATCGTAAACCTTGTCAAGCGTTTTTTCCACCCCAGATGCATTATGGATTCATGTACTTGTTTAATAACTGACCATCTAAATCCTCGAGGTCCCACTGGCAAACATAGGGTACTGCCAGTTCTTTGTATGATTCTATACAAAACTCCAGCTCTCAAATCATATGTCCTAGCCAAATCGAATGGACATTCATAATTATTCAACTTGGAAACGATTCCTACAATATCTTGATCTTTCTGTTGCTCTGCACATATCCAATTCTCAGATACTTCGGTTAAATCGATTCGCTTTTCAACAACTTTCGCATATCCAGGGGAATTTTCCGGAGGAAGTGGTTTTCTGGAAAAGAAATCAGCATGGGCCATACGCTTGCCTTTTCTATACTGTATATCAAACTCCAATGTCTGTAAATAAGCCCACCAGCGATAGACTCTAGGCAACAACTCAATCTTATTTCGTGATGATTTTAACGAATTACAATCAGTGAATATTACAAACTTCATACCATGTAAGTAGTGCCGGAAATGCTTAACAGCATTAACCACAGCAAGAGTTTCTAACTCATACGAAGTATATTTAGATTCGCATACTCTTGTTGTCTTACTGTAGTATTCCACGACATACATTTATTTTCAATTCTATGCAAGAGTATAGCACCATATCCGATTGCACTTGCATCGGTGTGTAACTCTATCGGATACTGCTTGTCGAAAATAATCAAAACTGGTTTATTAGTAAGAATGTGAATCATTTTTCTACGAATTTCCTCATGTTTTACACTCCACTCAAACTTATTTTTCTCTGAGGTGAGAAAGTATAAAGGCTTCATTAGCTGTGAAAATCCTGAAACAAACTATCGAAAGTACGATGCTTGCCCAATAAGCTGCCTCAATGTCGTTACTGATCTAGGAGGTGGCAAGGCATTCAAATATTCTACTTTGCGAGTGTTTGGACTAATCTCACCTGCTCGTACTTCGAACCCTAAATATTGAGCAGAAGTTCTCAAAAAGAAGCACTTTTCAACATTGAATGAAAATCCTGCCTTTGATAAAATATCCAAAACAATCATTAATCTCTCGAGTGCCATTTCCTTGGTTGGAGCTACAATCATTATGTCGTCCATATACACGATGATATACGAATAAGCGATCTCGCCTAATGCCTTTATAACTGCTCTTTGAAAAACTGATGCCGCATTCTTAAGTTCGACAGTTTGGCATCGACAGGAACTCATATTGTCCGTCAGGGGTGACGAATTCCGTATACTCGACCGAGTTCGGATGCATAGGAACCTGATAATAGCCACTTGCCATGTCCAGGCAGGTGAAGAACTTTGCACCACGCAACCTGGGTATCTGATCAGATATTAAAGGCAACGGAAACTTGTCAGCTACTGTATTCGAATTCAATTCTCTATAATCTACACAAAGCCTAGCTGATCCATTCTTCTTCTTGAATAATAGAACAGGGCTCGCAAAAGGGGAGCTACTCGGTCTAATAACTTTGCAATCTAACAATTCTCTCACTGGGACTCAATCTATATGGTCTTCTCTGTACCGTTTTTGTCTCTATCAATCAATCGAATTTTCATTTCACCGGAATTTACGCGACTCTGAGGCGTTCCCTGTATAAAATAATCTGAGTAGGATTTCAACAATCTTGGTTTTTCGTTTTTGTTTTCACCGCATACATTGTTTTCAATTATTTCGAATGAGTTTTCTATAAACTTAGAGCACGAAATAACAGTTTTTGTTTCATACTTAATTATTTCTACTCCTTTACAAGACACTACTGCAGCATATCCCTGAGCTAATACTTCTCGTCCTAGTACAATATTATTTGACATACAATTATCTGGTACTACATGGAATATTACATTTAAACTGTTTCCATTAATAAGAATATTTTTATCAATTTGGATTGTGCTGCACACATTTTCGTTCCGATACACTTCAGGCTTACTACCAAAGAGCACTCTGCTCCAGAGTCGAAGATCATTGGAAAGTTCTCACCTCGTAGCAGCATACTAGTCTTTCGTTCATCCACCACGCACAGCTCAGCTCTCTTCTCGCTCCAAAATGCAGCTTCACCACTTGAGGCATTGTGAAGCAATATGTCCTTGGTCCTGGCAGCGATAGCAAGTTATACTGCCTTTAGAATGTTGCTGAAATGATTGGCTTCCTCGGTGATCCTGTCTCGACATGCCAGCGCTCTGCTTCCTGTTTCGGCAGTCAATCATCTTGTGCCCCATTTTACCGCAAAGATGGCACTTCAATGTCGCAAACTTAGCTCGCTTTCCTCCAGATTCCTCATTCCCAGAATGATGTGTACGCCTGTCAAAAGCGAGGACCTGCCACTCAGCCTGTAGATCGCGTCTGTTCTTGATCTCGGCAGTGTAAGAAATTCTTTGTAAACGGCGATCAAATTTGGCCAGATGTCCCAAAACCACAGACACAACAATCCTCTCGATATCCAAGCCCTTCCACTTGCAAGCTAGTCACCAAGCGACTAGCATATATAGCAAGGCATTCGCTGTTGCCGGGGCGACTGTTCAGTACCTGTAAAAACATTGCGGCTGGCGTCTCTGCATTTGCGTAGCGTTGTTGAAATAACTGTTTAAATTCCGGCCACGTCACACCGGCATAGCACACTTCTGAAAGCCATTGGGACGCACTTCCCTCCAGCGATTTAGTTAATGCCAATATTTAATCACTGCCTTCCAGTGGTTTTTCAACCAAAATAATGTCAACTGTAGAACACCATTGAGTAGCGTCGGCGCCTGGAATGTCGTCGTTAAATTTTGGCAATGTGACGACGCCATTTTGTGCCGGTTCTCGTATAGACGCTTGCAGCGTTTTCGCCAATTCCAGGAAACTTTGGTTTTGGTACTCCATCAAGATGCGCAGTTGGTCTTCCATGGTTTGTAGACGAAAGCACTATCCCACTTCTGATGACGGATCGTAGTTATTTCTTTAGTTATTGATTGTGTAGCGAGTCCCTGTTGTTTCTCCTTTTTCAATTTCTGCCGCCGCGTGTGTGCTTATCTTATTCTCTTTCTCGATATATCACGCACGGCCACTCTACCAGCAGGGCCACACTCGATCTTAGTGTTACAGAGATCTCACAAACGACTAAAAGCCATACTATCGATAAGTCTCGTGAGCAGTTGAGTACCGATAGGGCACCCATTTCAAAATAACATTCCGTTCTCTGACATACTTATAAAATATTGTTGAAACTATCAGATAGCACTGCAATCTCTAACACACAATATGTATCGATAGTACATACAGCAGTCACTAAAAGTATCGTATAAAGATCATTCCATACGTATAAGTTAACAACACTCTTTACCGAAAGCTTATAAAGTAAAGCTTAGGTCAGCGTCTGCATTATTTCCTGCACGCGCCAACAAAAAGTAAACCAAATCATAACACAAGCAATATTAACAGAGCATTGAACTGCAGTTGCAAAACAGTTCACACGGGCACCTGCAATTCCTAATAAATATCAGCCACAACAGGAAATGGATAAGCAGGTCACACGGGCACATGCAATTCATGAGAAATATTGACGACAACAGGAAAAAGCCAAATTTATTAAGAAGTCATCAGCAGAACTGCAATTAACCAATTACAGCCGACTGCACAACTGACACACTGTTATCAAACTTTGATTCGTCGCTGCCATCGTCGCTGCACCAACGCTGCCACCATCGCTGCCACCGCTATACAAAATTCTGATTCACAAAAGGCCAGATTAGGGAGCTAGAGTAGAACTTTAATTTAGTCTAATTTTTGCATTCAATCAATAAAGGTGTAAAAAATAAAATTGTAAATTTATTTTTTATCTCATTCATAAACAAATAAATTAAGTGGCGCCCGAACAGGGACCGGTTTATAACATAACAGAGCAAAAAGCCTCTAAGTGTTCGCGAATAAAAGAGCAAAAAGCCTCTACGCTCGCGTCGTGACGAAAAACAAAAAGTGTAAGTCGCGAATAACCGTGTTCCGATAAATAAAAGGGAAGACTCCCACCCACAGTGGTGGCCCTAAAAGCAACATAAAGGCAACCCATCGCCTACAAAGACCAACGCCGTGCAAGGCCCGTCCCCACGGAACCTTCCGAAGGAAGTATCTCACCTGGATCCCCAGTAGATACAGCAAACCGGACCAAATCCAGACGATCGGGAAGGATGGCAACAATAACCTACTTGTAAGATAGTTTTAAGGAATATTAAAAAAAAAAAACTCACAATCAAAAAAGTAAAAGAAAATTAGAAATTAACAATTCAAATCAAACAAAACATAAAAGAAAAACTAGAAAATTAGCAATACAAGTTAAGCAAATTTAAAAAAAGAAAAAACATATTGGCATAAGAAAGTGAAAGTGAAGTGATCAACCAAAGTAAATAACACACTGTAAAAATATAAACGATTAATTGACTACAGAATACTGTAGTATGACAATTTCCATCTTTGCGATTCCCTACGAGGACCCTCCAAAGTAGAAGGAAGAAACCAGCTACTGGTTTTCAAACATATAAAAACTTTCCTCTTCGACGAAAATATTTCAAAATTTCGTTGAATCACTTTCACTGGTGAAGATCATATTTTACCACAAATCCTTTTGCGAACAAACACTTACGATTTCTATTTTTATAAGCCTGAATTAATACGACATATTCTAAAATTTTTAAATTCCTTGACCGTTAATGGCAAATCCTAATAACTTACTTAGACCCCCAATTCTTCCAGCAAACCAGATAGAACAAAACAGAGTCAATATGAACCAACAAGAACTTAACGCACACATTAGCAGAATAGTTTCAGAAGCCATCGCTTCTCAGGTTCCCCAATTAATCAGACAACAAAATAACCCTAGTAACTTCTTAGATGTACCAAACCAAATAATTCAGCCTCAACATCGGGGAAATCTTAACGATTTAGATAAAATACCGCATGTAGTTAAAAGCATCCGAGAGTTCTCAGGCGACCGCGGAGAATTTAGTTCATGGAAAAAGGTCGTAGATAGAATCATAGAGAACTACGCGGCACTACAAGGCACTGCTAAATATTTCGGTATAATACATACCATAAGAAACAAAATTGTTGGCAATGCCGACACAGCCTTAGAATCCTATAACGTGCCACTAGACTGGAATGCTATTGCAAAGTGCTTAACAATGCATTACGCAGATAAGCGCGATTTGAGTACATTAGAGTACCAATTGACAACCATTACTCAGGGTGTCAATCAAACAGTAGAGGAATTCCATCAAGTAGTTTATCGTCACCTGTCCTTACTACTGAATAAAGTTGGTTGTATGGAATTATGTCGCGAGTCAGAACAAATGATGACTAAGCTTTACAGAGATAAAGCTCTAGAAACTTTTATTCGTGGATTGAGAGGAGACCTACCTCGCCTTCTGGGAATGAAAGAGCCTGAAGATCTACCCCAAGCTTTGCATCTATGTTTGAAAATCGAAAACCAAACATATCGATCAAACTATGCTACAGGCAAAATTCAATCTACGGTCTTCCGACCAAACCAAAAACCAATACCAATGCCTAGAACTCAATACTTAAATAATTCGACTCCCCGAGCATTTCAAAACATGCCTCAAAGAGCACCAATTGCTCAACAATATGTCAGACCAATGCACAACATGACATTCTTTAGCAACCAGACACCAATACAACAACCGTACGTACAACAACCATACGCACAGCAACTATACGCAAGACAGCCGTTCACACCAAACCCAACTTTCTCACCGAATCGCCCCACGGCACTAAAATCGCTGCCCCGTCCTGAGCCTATGGACGTGGACCCCAGCATCCGCACAAGACAAGTGAACTATATGAACAGACCACGGAACTTCGAAATGGGTAAACGACCAGGAAACCCCATTCCCCTGTTCCACAGGAGGACAAACGACAACGTACTTTCAATATAGAAAGTAATGAACAAAATAATGACACTACCACACCTAGTAGCAATGACCAGAACACAGAAAACGAACAAACAGAATATGAACAGATAGCGTACAGCCAAACAGACAAACGTTAGACGAATACCAAGAACAATACGAGTACTGTTACGGGACCGATGTAGGACAAGAACAATACGCCGATCTGCCTTTTTTAGAGTAAATTCCTCCTCCTTACCTTATTTTGAGGTGAACGTAGGAGGAGAAGTTTTGAGAATACTTATTGATACGGGATCTAATAGAAATTATATTAAACCTAGTTAAGTTAGTAATCCCGCTCCAATCGAGAAACCGTTTCAAGCCGTTACAGTTGAAGGTAACGTTAAAATTACACACTATAAAATGGCACATCTGCTTAATATCCGAGATGTGCGTATTAAATTTTTTCTTTTGCCGACATCAAAATCTTTCGATGCCATTCTCGGCAACGACACTTTAAAAGAACTTAAAGCAGTAATTCACACACATTCGAATTATATGATCATTAAGGACAACGTAAAAGTAATTATTAAAGAAAAAAAATATGACTCAATAAACAATATTTGCCCCCGTACAGCCCATTTGTCCGATCAACAAAAAAATAATTTAGAAAATCTACTACAAAATTTTCCCAACTTATTCTCAAAACCAGACGAAAAATTGACGTACACTACTAACGTGACAGCAGAAATACGTACGAACAATGAAACACCTGTATATTCTAAATTCTACCAATATCCCATGTCTCTAAAAGACGAGGTTAATAAACAGATTTCAGAACTATTGGCAAATGGTATAATACGACCATCTCGTTCCCCGTACAATTCACCTGTGTGGATTGTTCCCAAGAAGATCGACGCTTCAAACGAAAAGAAATACCGAATGGTAATAGATTATAGGAAATTAAACAAAGTAACAATAGCTGATAAATACCCTATCCCCGAGATAAATGAAGTGCTTGCCCAATTGGGCAACAACAAACTTTTTTCCGTTCTCGACTTAAAAAGCGGATTTCATCAAATAAAACTAAAGTCCTCAGATATAGAGAAAACCGCTTTCTCTATAAATAATGCCAAATATGCGTTCACACGCCTTCCATTCGGTCTTAAAAATGCTTCATCCATTTTCCAACGAGCACTAGACGATATACTGCGTGAACATATAGGGAAAATTTGTTATATCTATATTGATGATATAGTTGTTTTTAGCCAAGACGAAAAATCTCATCTTGAAAACTTAAATACCATATTCGATACCCTATATAGAGCCAATATTAAATGTCAACTTGATAAATGCGAATTTCTCAAGAGCAAAGTTGAATTTCTAGGTTTCGTAATATCCGATAAAGGTATTGAAACCAACCCTGACAAAGTTTCGGCGATAGCTTATTTTCCTAACCCAAGGAAAATAAGAGAACTCAGATCATTTTTAGGCTTATAAGGATATTATAGGAGATTTATAAGGAATTACGCAAAACTTGCTAAACCACTCACCATACTGTTAAGAGGTGAAGATGGACACGTAAGCAAGAAAGCAGCATTAACTAAAGCAATAAGCTTCAACCAAGAAGCCATAACAGCATTTAAGAAATTAAAAAATTCATTAATATCACAAGATGTGATACTTAAATACCCCGATTTAAAAAAAGAATTCCACCTCACCACCGATGCATCAAACTATGCCATTGGTGCAGTTCTCTCACAGAACTGTCAATCTATCTCATTCATCTCACGAACCCTCTCCAAAGATGAAGAAAATTATGGAGCTAACGAGAAAGAGATGTTGGCCATTATATGGGCCCTTAAAGCGTTACGCAACTATCTATACGGTAAAGCCAAAGTGAAAATATTCACTGACCACCAACCGCTTACACATTCATTAAGTAGTTGGAATGGCAACGCTAGAATTAAAAGATGGAAATCTCACTTAGAAGAATACGACTACGAGTTACTCAACATAGCGACGAGAGTTCAAGCCATAACCTCATCCCTAGTATAGAAGTACCCATTAACGCTTTTAAAAATCAAATCTTCATCCATAAAGCAAACAACAACGACTATAAATTTAGCATACCTTTCCCTACGTTTCATAGACATGTATATATATATACATATACTTACAAACTTGACGAACTTATACTAATACTTCGGAAATACCTTAACCCATCCGTTATTAACGGAATACAAACTTCTGAAGATATCATGGGGAAAATACAATCAATATACCCAGATAACTTTAGTAAAGTTAAAATTCGTTTTACTCAAAGTAAAGTTACCGACCTCACTAATGAATCAGAGCAAGAAGAGGAGATACTTAAAGTCCACAATAGAGCCCATAGAAATGCTACGGAAAATAAAACTCAATTGTCCGAAAAATTTTACTTTCCCCAAATGAAGACAAAAATAGAAAAATTGGTAAAACAATGCAAAGTTTGCAAAGAAGAAAAATACGATAGACATCCGACTAACCCCGTTTTAGAGCAAACTCCTATTCCGGAATACCCCGGACAAATTATCCACATCGATATCTATTCTACAGAAAAGAAATTAGTTCTAACAGCCATAGATAAGTTCTCTAAATTAGCGCAGGCCAAAATAATAAAGTCCAAAGCAATAGAAGACATAAGAAACCCTCTAAGAGAGATTATTTTCTACTATGGCGTCCCCAAATATGTATTCATGGACAACGAAAAGTCTTTAAATTCATATTCCATAACTTTTATGCTCAAAGACCAACTCAATATAGATATTTTTCAAGCACCACCCCACAAAAACACTGTAAACGGCAAGGTCGAAAGATTCCATTCGACACTCTCTGAAATAATGAGATGTATCAAGAAAGATGGAACCCACAGAAACTTTCCAGAATTACTAGAAAGAGCAGTGTACGAATATAACTACACTATTCATTCTGTAACAAAGAAAAGACCACTTGAAGTGTTCTTTGGTAGAACAGTATCAACTAATCCCGAAGCCTACGAACAAACCAGACTAGACAACATAGACAGACTAATAGACAAACAGAAAAAGGACCTCGAATATCATAACCAGAAACGTAACGCATTAAAAACTACAACGTAGGTGACGAAATTTATGTTAAGATAAACACACGACTTGGTTCTAAATTATCAGCAAGATATAAAAAGAAATAGTTAAAGTTAACAAGAATACTACAGTTGTAACAGAATCAGGAAAGAGAATACACAAAAGTAACATACGAAATAACTAAAATTATCTTACCCTTTTAGGACATTAATGCTATGCACCATAACAATAGCGAATGGACTTCTAGACATTACCAACTATACCGACGTACAGACTGCAGTAATAAATAAAGGATTAGGGAAAATTCAAACATCCACCACAAGAATAACAAGAATAACATTGTATAGATATAAACCACATTACAAACACTTTAAATACCTTAGCTTACGTAGATAACGAACTAAAACATTCAAGCAGTTACCACACTATAAAACACGAATTGGTTCAAACATTCTCTATTCTCCAAACTTTATCCCCCACACTACATAATAGAAACACTAGAGCAATCAATTTAATAGGAACTGCATGGAAGTACATTGCCGGTACTCCAGACCACGACGACCTAATTCTACTAAGATAATATGAACGATCTAATTAACAATAGCAACAAACAACTTCTAATTAACAATCAATTTCAAGAAAGACTAAATCAGATAACTTGCTAATTCTTTATCAAACTCTATCAGAAAAGACAGCTATGTTAACACAGAAATAACTTTTAACTTGCAAAATCAAATCAGGCTCGTCAAAGAAGAAATCATAAATGTTAAGTACGCCATTCAATGGGCTAAGCTAAATGTAATAAATACATTCTTATTAAATGAAAAAGAAATAATTGAAATTGATAAAATATTCAAAGAAAGCAATATGCCATTACTATCAATAGAAGAAATGCTAGAATTTTCCGATGTAACTATATTAAATAACAAAACAACAATTTTATATATAATTAAAGTCCCAAATTTAGAAAAAACTATATACGAAAACACACTTATCAAGCCCATTATCAAAAAGAACACAATTGTAAACATAAAATTTCAAGAAATATTTTTTAATAACGGAAATATGTTTGGCATAAGAAATAAATGTAAAACTTATCATAAAATTAAAATTTGTAACAAGAATAATATTGTAAACATAAGCAATAGTACTTGTCTACCTAAGCTTTTGATAGGAGAGAAAGGGTTATGTGAATTCAGCAACGCAGACCACATCGAAACAATAGAGGAAATAAGCAGCGGTCTTATAATGGTTAACAACTACAATGGTACACTAGAGTGGAACAACAAAATGCAGAAACTGGAGGGAACATACGTCATCAACTTCTTCAACGAGACACTCACCATCAACGGAAAAGAGTTTAACAACGTTGAGACGAAGCCCATACAATCATCAAGGCCCATGATCCAAATAACCCCTGCAGAGAAAGAACGAATCAAAATACTATCTCTCAACGCTCTGGAAAGTTTACATATTAACAACACCAAACGTTTGGCAGAATTGGAAACAGATAGCAACTATAACAAATACTACGTCACCCTTCTCTTCGCTACCTCCACAATCGTCGCAGGGTTTTTATACTGTTGCAAACGAAAGCAAGAGAAGATTATTCTACAAGTGGCATCTCCCGAACCCCTGAAAACCACCAACAGAGTTAATCTCAACACCATACCATTCTTCTAATGAACGTCGCTTGAGGACAAGCTCAAAATAGAGGGGGAGGAGTTAACAACACGCTTTACCGAAAGCTTATAAAGTATAGCTTAGGTCAGCGTCTGCATTATTTCCTGCACGCGCCAACAAAAAGTAAACCAAATCATAACACAAGCAATATTAACAGAGCATTGAACTGCAGTTGCAAAACAGTTCACACGGGCACCTGCAATTCCTAATAAATATCAGCCACAACAGGAAATGGATAAGCAGGTCACACGGGCACATGCAATTCATGAGAAATATTGACGACAACAGGAAAAAGCCAAATTTATTAAGAAGTCATCAGCAGAACTGCAATTAACCAATTACAGCCGACTGCACAACTGACACACTGTTATCAAACTATGATTCGTCGCTGCCACCGTCGCTGCACCAACGCTGCCACCATCGCTGCCACCGCTATACAAAATTCTGATTCACAAAAGGCCAGATTAGGGATTTAGTCTAATTTAGTCTAATTTTTGCATTCAATTAATAAAGGTGTAAAAAATAAAATTGTAAATTTATTTTTTATCTTATTCATAAACAAATAAATTAACTTATATACTCAACCAAAGCCGTGATTTTACTCAAGCGGGAATAAACTTCAATAGGTTATGGGCCCAGGGCACACATACATACATATGCATGTATAGGCCGCGCGTTTCTTGAATAAAGACGTTTCGAGAACTTAAAGAAGTAACGGCGTTTGCATTACGAGTGCACGCAGATGGAATCAGAGTCGAATTGCTTATCAGAAAATATGAGTGCGCTTTACCAAATCGACTAATTGGAAGAAAAGAATTATGATTCTTGGGGTATACAGATGCGCAGCGTACTGGTACACGCAGGAACGTGGCATCAGGCGCGTTAAAACAGGATGATGCAGGTGAAAATTCAATCGCTTGAAGCTTGGACTAAACACGGAGAGGTGCATCAACCGAGTGGGCCAGTCAGAAAAGTATCGCTCTACAAACGTTGTTAAGCTTAAAGATGTATGATGGCCGAAATTTTTCCAGTCACCTAAATGCTTTCAGTGAGGTTTTGGATCAACTATTGTCGGTGGGAATTGACATAAGTGAGGAGCTTCGATCCATAATCCTGCTATCTAGTCTTCCCAAGGACTACGAAAATTTTGTGGTCGCCATCGAGACGCGCGATACACTGCCGGACTTCGAGGTATTGCGAATCAAGTTCAAACAAGAGAGAACGCTATAGTCGAGTTCCCCGACTATCTGATACCCGTTACTCAGCTAGTGGAAGTGTGAAGGAGAATCTTCAACACTGACAGTTTTTGTCGGTTTGAGGGCGTTAGAGTGGGCGTGGCAAAAAGTTTTTTGGCAAATCGATAGAATATTACAAAACTAATACAATAATGAAAAAATATCAAAACATTTTTCAAAAGTGTGGGCGTGGCAGCTTTGGGCGGTTTGTGGGCGTTACAGCGGGCGTGGCAAAAAGTTTTTTGGCAAATCGTTAGAAATTTACAAGACTAATACAAAAATGAAAAAATATCAAAACAATTTTCAAAAGTGTGGACGTGGCAGTTTTGGGCGGTTTGTGGGCGTTAGAGTGGGCGTGGCAACATGAATCGACTTGCGCTGCGTCTATGTCCCTGGAGTCCGTATGTTTAATCTCAACTTTCTAGCTTTCGTAGTTCCTGAGATCTCGACGTTCATACGGACAGACGGACGGACAGACGGACATGGCCAGATCGACTCGGCTACTGATCCTCATCAAGAATATATATACTTTATATGGTCGGAAACGCTTCCTTCTGCCTGTTACATACTTTTCAACGAATCTAGTATACCCTTTTACTCTACGAGTAACGGGTATAAAAAGAGGGAGAGAGACGATCTCAATTTGGACCAAGTGACATGCACGCACAGGCTTTTGTTGCAAACACGACTAAGCAAGTTTCTAAAAAGAATTGGAAGCATGTGATTTCTTATAATTGTGGCAAGCGTGGACATATCAAGGTCGAATGTCGGTTGGATGGAACCGAGAAGAAGAAGCAGGCTCCAACTGTTCAAAAACAGTGCAGCATATTGGGAGCTCTAGACGCGGATAGCTTTGGTCGCACAAAATGGTGCTTAGATAGCGGAGCTACAAGCCACATGTGCTGTTACGAAAATTTGATTACAAATTTCGGCACACCGAAACAATTGGATTAGCTGGAGACGGATGTCTGAAGACAGAGGGAAAAGGAGTGGTCAAGATAAAGACGAATCGATATACCCTTGTATTAAACAACGTACTATATGTTCAAACGATGAAGGGAAACTTCATGTCTGTAAGTCAAACCGTTTCTAAAGGCAATTTGGTGCACTTTAACGAAAGGCACGCTAAGATTATACAGAAAGGTGAGTGTTTATTCCAAGTAAAGAAAACTGGAAATCTTTATACATGAAAAGTCCAATTAGTGTTTTGCGGCTTCCAGCGCAGAAATTATTATATGGCACATGCGATATGGTCGCAGTGTATCCGATATCGTGAAGAAGAATATGGTTCGTGTAATTGAAGGCTGTAATTTCCCAAAAAAAAACCATCCTGTAAAACATGTATGTTGAGCAAAATATATGCTCAGCCTTTTCCACATAAAACGGAAAGCCCTAGCCAGTGAGATATTGGAACTTGTTCATACAGATGTATGCGGCTCGTTTAGTGCAAGAACACTGGGTGGCAATCTATATTTTCTCACGTTTACAGATGACAAGTCTCGTCGCATATTTGTTTACTCTTTAAAAGGCAAAGACGAGGTATTCTCAAAGTTCATGGAAAGCTTCTAAAGTGCATACGCAGGGACAACGGAAAGGAATTTGTAAACGCAAACTTTGAAAATTTCCTGAAAGCGAATGGGATCAAGCGGCAATTGACAATCCCATACAGCCAACAACAAAATGGAGTAGCGGTGAGGACTACGTACGTTAGTGGAGATGGCCCGATGCTTGCTGACGCAATCTGGCCTGGTGGAATCTTTATAGGGAGAAGCTATATACACAGCTGTATATCTGCGGAACCGAGCGCCCTGAGAGATATGACACCATTGGAAGCGTGGAATGGTAAAAAACCATCAATATCTTATTTTTAAGTTTTTGGTTCTTTCACAGTTGCATTGGATAAAGGCGACGCACGAAGTAAATTCAAGCAGAAAGGGAAGGAATACCGTTATTCTCGAGCAGCCAAAGGGTATAGGCTTTACGACCCGAGCACAGCACAAGTTATCGAAAAAAAAGAGAAAAAAAGAGAGAAAAGAGAGACGTACCTTTCGTCGAGCGCGCTGATAACCTGACAAAGGATGCTGGATCCGTATCGTTTGCCCTACCACAAGGCGGCGTTGTATCAGACCGGCAACTGCAGAATGAGAGGGACAACTGCAGCAACGACGTAAGCTCAGATGGCAAGAATAAGCCAGCTCGGACGACGAAAGCTCACACAAACAAGACAAGATCGGCATAAAAAATGATCACAGCATTGACGAATTTATAAGCGCGGAAGATGGTGACAGCGATGATGACGGCTCAGACCTTCTGGCAGAGCTAAACTCATTCGCACGGGCAAAATGTTGAAGTTTAGCGTAGTATTGGGTTTAATCCATGTACAAACAAGCCATGTCTATACATGAACAAAGGTGGACGCCATCTTGCGCTTATTCTGGTATATGTTGACTAAGCATAGTTAGCCAAGATAAAAATCTTATCAGCATTAAAGGCAAAGTCGCTCAATCTTTCAAATGTGTAGATCAAATGGATTATAAGTTCAGCGAGAAGGCGAACTAGGCGAGATAATGCTAAGTCAGAGCCAGTATATTGAGAATCTGCTTCAGCGGCACGGTATTAAGGGGTGTAGAGCAGTTGCCACTCCACTGAATGCAGGATTCCAAATAACATGCGACAAAGACGGATACAAAAGAGTCAAATTGCAGCCATATCAAGCGGCCATAGGTGAACTCATGTGGTTGGCGCTATCAAGGTTAGACATTTTACATTCTGTATCTAAATTGGCGCAGCGTAACAAGGATCCCCACAGTGAGCATTGGTCAGGAGTAAAACACGTACTCAGATATTTGTCATCGACAAAGGATCTAATATTGCATTATAAAGTTACCAATGAGCCTCTAATTGGTTACGTGGATGCAGACTGGAAAGGTGACAAAAGTGATCGAAATACATGGCGTTATCATCAGCATGCAAGGAGGGGATTTCATTAAGACGACTTATAATGGAAATTGGCTGCGGAGAATCTGGAACATCGACAATAATGAACACTGACAATTTAAGCGCTCAGCAGGACAAAGAATCATGTACGTCATTCAAGGTCAAAACATATTGACATCAGGTATCACTTTATAAGAGATATCGTTAAGAAAGGGCAGATTATTTTAAAGTATCATTCAACTAAACAAATGATTGCAGCTATTTTAAGTTAGGTTAGGTTTTTTGCCGGACGTCGGTTTTATCCGACGCACTTAGCCCATTAGAGGTCCATTGTGATGCCGTGTGTGTTTTCCCTTTTTACCCGTCGAGGTTCGTGTCAAGTTAGCAGTTTCCCCAGCCAGAGGCGCTGGTGAATTTTTGTATCCGATGTGGATCGGTTTCGAATAGGTCGGACGTGTCTATCAGGAATCTGCTGCCCAGTTGAGCAAGTCTTTTCGCTTGCAGTGCTGGGCAGTGGCATAGTGGATGCTCTACCGTTTCTTCCATTTCCTCGTCCCTACAGCTACAGCAGAAATCATTATACGGGGCATTTAGCCTTCTGGCATGGGTGCCTAGCAACCAATGCCCTGTGATGACTCTCATAGCTGTGCTGAGATTTCCTCTGGTCAGCCTTAAGAGCTTTGACGTTCTTTTTGGGTTTATTATTGGCCATATTTGGCGTGTTAGGCGAGAGTGTGTGTTATTTTCCATTATTGTCTGTTTGTTTCGGCTTAGGTCTTCCCTAAGTAGTAGTTTACATGTGGCTAAAGGCATACTCATGCCCTCCATCTCTTGTATGAGTGGCGCGGTAGTGCCTTCTCGAGCTAGTTCATCTGCGATGGAGTTGCCTTCTATGTCCCTGTGTCCGAGAACCCATATAAGGCTGATTACGAATTGTTGTGTCATCTCGTGTAAAGATGATCGGCAATTCGATACTGTTTTTGAGTGGCTTGAGATTGAGCCAATCGATTTGATTGCTGCTTGGCTATCACTGAAAATGTTTACGTATGAGCTTTCCGGTTTTAGTGCTTTTAAATGCTTTAGGGCCTCCCTTATTGCTGCTAGTTCCGCTTGGAAGACGCTGCAATGATCGGGGAGTCTAAACGAGATGCGTAGGCCTAGTTGTTCGGAGTAATCTCCTCCTCCTACTCTGTTCTGTAGTTTTGACCCGTCCGTATATAAGCATATTGCATTCTGGGGGCCAGGTGTCTGTGAGTTCCACTCGTCCCTTTCTGGGATAATAGTGTTGAACGGTGTTTGTATGTATTCCGTTTGAGTACAGTAGTCTGTCCTGGAGGGGACTATTGTGGTGTGTTTTAGGATAGATGAGTGACCCGCTTCTTGTGGGTTCCACTGTTAGGTATCTCTAAGCCTGATTGCTGCTACTGAGGCCTGTTCCATGTCAGCTAGTTCTGGGCTTGGGAGGTTGAGTATGGCATTTAGGGCTTCGTTTGGGGTGGTGCGTAAAGCACTACTGATGCAGAGTGCCGCGGCTCTTTGCATCTTTGCTAGCATTTTTATGCTGGATTTCTTTTTTAGGGCCGGCCTAAATACCACTACCCCATACAGTAGTATTGGTCTGACGATGGCCGTATATATCCAGTTTACTATATAGGGTGTCATGCCCCATTTGAGCCCTATAGCTTTCTTGCACGTGAAGAGTGCTATTGAAGCTTTCCTGTATCTGTCTGTGATGTTCAGGTTCCACTTTAGTTTCCTGTCAAGTATTACGCCCAGGTACCTTGCGCTGCTACTGAAGGAAAGTCTTTGATTGTTGAGGGACTAAGTCTGGTATATTATACTTCCTAGTGAAGAGAACCAGCTCGGTCTTTGAGGGGTTAATTCCTAATCCGGTTTTTTTGGTCCAGTTGGACAAAACACTGAGCTTTTCGCTCATGAGATCGCATAGCGTTTGAGGGTATTTGCCTGTGAAGATGATAGCAACGTCGTCCGCATAGGCTATTATCCTTCAGCCCCCCCTTCCCCACCATAGAAGTGGGGAGAGAACGCCTATTCTTGCCAGTCTGTTTTCCTTGGGTTAGAAAAAACTGCTGGGTTTGAGGGGCATGTGGTCCGAGAAAGAGTGCTTATCTAGCACCCTCCAGTGAGTTACTGTCTCCAATAGTGGTTTAAAGACGAGAGTTAGGTCTATTACCTCTTTTCGGTTCTTAATGATAAAGGTGGGGTCATTACCTTTATTGCATATGAAGAGATTTGAACTAAAGATAAAGTTAAAAAGAGACTCACCGCGGTTGTTTGTGTCTGTACTTTCCCATTGTGTATGGTGGGCGTTAGCATCACAGCCTATTAGTAGGCCTATGTTTTGCTTTTCGCTTTCTTCCGTTAGTCTCATTACCAGCTCATCCGGCGGTTCTTGCCTTTCGTAGGCCATGTACGATGACAGCACTCGGAACGGAGATGGCTGACACATACTTTACCTTCGCTGGGAGCTTTTAGAAGCTTATATTCCAGAGTCAGGACTATGTCGACTCCATCCTCAGCCAGATTGAGTTGAAGAGCAGCGGAAGCTGCCTTACTGTGGTGGAGGTTTATTTGCAGAAGCCTCACGGACATCTGCTGTGGGCATCTCCACCACGGTTGTATTGGCTCCCTCCTCGTCCGATGTATCTAGGTCCGTCATTGGACCCATGTTCGCAAGGCTGCGGAGGATTGAGTCGAGTAGCCGTCCTCGGTTTCCGATGCCTCGATCTCGGAGGCAATCTCCGCGATCACTCCTCCACCGCCTTCCTGATCGAAGCCGAAGTTTAGCTCCCCATGAGCGGCTTCAATGGAGCTAGGGACTCCTTGTTAAGGATGAGGATGGCCTGGTTTGTTGGTCCCTCCATCTCGTCGACCCTCACCACTTGCCAGTCCGAAGTGGGAAGGTGCGGGTTGCACCGCTGCAGCACGGTGAGGATCTGGTCCGGCGCCTTGATGGATGCCGGGATCCAGATCCTTGCACGGGGTCGGCAAGGTAAAACGAAGTTAAGTTTGTACTAAAATATAATATGAGAGCTTACATTGAGGAAGGGTGCTGAATCTATCAGATATCACTGTAATATATGACAAAAAAAAATTACCCTGTCTTCTCACTGGGGACTCTTGAGTATAAATCGATTCGTGAACATTTTTTTTTTGGGGGAATATATGATGCGATAATGTTGAGTTTTTTTACAGATTTGATTTCAAGTCCTACCGTATCTATTGTCGGCTTGCATGTGATATGTAAGTGCTCTATTGATTTATGTACTGAAAGCACCGTCAGCTCGCCTGAGCGAGGTGGTGTGGTGCAAAGTTAACTGGAATCGGAACTTTTTGTATGTAAGTGATGTTGGTTTCCTGAAGTGAGATGATTTTTTGGGTTGTATCCTTTTGATAGGACTAACAATTCGTTGTAGTTGTTCTGGAATCCACTCATGTTGCATTGTAGTAGTCTACAATATGGATGTTTTAGGATTTAAACGAATTTTAATTAAGATTAAAGTTTCTAGGATTGGGAGAGGTTTGTTGTTGATGAGAGCGATTTAAGTTTTGATCTGGTTATAATCTGATTTTGGTCTTTTACTGTGAGTAGCCTTTTGGTTTTGTTGGATGTATTTCAAGGTAGGATTTTCGTATATTTTTTGCTAGGTTTTTTTCGTTATCAAATTGTCGTTGTCATGTGAATCAGACCGGGTTGACATAGCTTCAGCCGCGGATAAGCTCATTTCCTCCCGTGGCCTTCCAATAATTCTTTCATCAGGATCAGATTTTGCGTTGGTTATTTACAGTAGTGGCGTTCGTGCTTGTGAATGGTATGATTATGAATGGTTCAATTAAACAGTCGATGAATATATTGAGCCATCATGATGGCGTTTGTTGTAGATGTTTGCGCACTTGAATGTATTCTAGTAAAACTTTGCGGTATGGCCAATTCGAAAGCAGGGGAAAGCAGCGCAATTGGACGGTTATATATGGACGTTTTTGGACTCTTTTTTATCCTATAAACAAGACTTCTGATAGGTTTCTGATTTTGAAAGTGATTTTTATCAGATCGGTTTCAGTATTGATGCCGATACTAAATTTGTTGTTTTTTTTCAACTTCTTCTAGTTTTTGTGATTTACCGCAACTGCACCTATGGCAACAACAACAACCACATCAACATTAACCCTATGCTCAATACCGACAGCGGTGTACATATATGCTGAATCATCAAAATCCAAAGCTAGTGCATTCATACCGACTCTTGAAACCAAAAGCGGACAAGAACCAAAACAAAACAAAAAAAAAACTTGTTACGTACCCCCTTTTTAAAAGATCATAAGACTTTGAAGATTCAAAATCAGAATTTAAAGCAGGGGAAGGGGAACTATCATCGCGTTGAGTCAGACGCAACGAATGTATGCGTATGTATAATTCCATCACTATATAGCAACACCCAGGATCCAACGCGTCGAGATCTCATCGCTCCGTATTAAAGTGGGGTTAGTTTGACGGAACACTGTTCCCGTGTTTTTTCACATTTTTGTATATATGCATATATTCTCGTGCCAATTTTGTTTTTATACGTATATTTTTGTAATAATGATAACGGAAGGGTGTCCGGTATAAAAGAAAATATTTTATTGTTACCCTCGTCCAGCCAATATATATCATTAATAGAAAATAATGTTCAATGTTCAATATTGTTTAAATAAAAAAACTTTTCAGCGGCGAGTATCCGCCTTGTTTTTGATATGCAAAGACAAAAGCCCTCAGAGCGACTTTGTAGTCGTGAATAGACAACAATTTTTGTTAACGTGCGCACCGTTGTCCGGTGATGAATTCGATACACCCCAAAAACCACTATAGTCATAAACTCATAATCTTTTTATGCTAGCCTTTAATTTTTGCACTATTGGTTAACAAACTAGCTGCAATCATCGAAGAAAAGAAGTTCCATGTTCTACCTCTTACTAAGGGAAACATACTCGAAACGAAAGTGCAGACCTCGGATGAGTCTAGCCACTGATCAGTGACGAAGTACCTGAATGAAGCTGGGAAGAGTTAATAGACCTACCAGCTTAATAGTGCCAAAGGATTGCAGGTTGTCATTAAAGGAATAGAATCATCAGTGACCCAATCCGAAATTATCGAAGAACTAAAGGAGAAAAACTTTAATGCAAAAATGGTGATCAACATTCTTAACTGGAAGAAATAGCCGCATCGAGTCAATAAATCAGCAAAAATTAAATACATTTTATTTATAAACTACAGTTTTAAGTGCAGCGGAGAAAAGCCGTCGAAGAGCCACACAAGCGCAGGCACCCTGTACAGTGCACCAACTGCCAAGAATATGGGCACACCAAAGCGTACTGCACCCTAAAATCCATCTGCGTCGTTTGCAGCGATGCTCACAGTAGAGTAAACTGTCCTAAGAACAAGAACGACAGCTCAATTAAATTATGTAGCAACAGTGACGGAAAACATACAGCTAACTGGCGAGGATGCATTGTTTACAAGGAACTTAAGAGTCGTCTAAACAAACGAGTGGCTTCAGCTCGTGATCGTAGTGGAACCGACTACAACTAACATCCCTTCGTCTGTCAGCCACCGAACAGTGCCAAATTTCTCCTTTGCAAGTGCACTAAAATCAGGGATCCAAGCACCAACAGCAGACAACCCAATTCATCAAACAAACACTCACGAGAACATGCAACAGCAGCCAATTGTTTTTGAAGCTATTGTGCGTTCGATGCAGCAAAGCATGTAAGACTTCATGGCATTCATGCAAGAGCTTATGAGGAAACAAAATTTCCATATTTCAATGCTCGTTTCTCTAAAATAGGATAATGACTCCCTTAATAATAGCAACCTGAAAACCTACACATTATTCTGAGAACAAATTCTCAACACTTTTCGACTCGCTCGGTGAAAGGTTTGTTGGAGCTGGCGATTGGAATGCCAAGCCCATGTACTGGGGATCTCGGCAAGAGACCCCAAAAAGAAAACAGTTGTACAACGCAATCATTAAACCGCAAAGCAAGCTTAATTATGTTTCTCCGGGCACCTCTGCGATGATTAGTGTAGTCGGAACGTTCTTGACTGTAGGGAAATATGGAACAATGCTCGTCGTTTGCAAAAGCTGCTGCATTCGTTCACGAAGGTCGTTCATTTCGAGTTGCAATTACACCGTAGTTTTATTCTATTTTATCAGAATTCTCGTGTTCCATCAAACGAAGGGTTAGTTCTTATCTGCTCCCAGAATTAAAAAGACCTCTTGCTTATAGGAGACCCTTCAACTGTTCCACTCGTAATTCGTTAATTTTCGTCATTTCGCCTTTTTTTGTGCTTTCGCAGTTATCAAGAATTTGCATTTTCCGTAAGGGCGACAAAGACAGAAGAGCAACAAACAAATTTCACAACAGTGAGTAACGATTGGCTTTAGTAAGTTATCCGACTTCTGAATTGAAAACGTAGTCGTTGCTTAGTAACGCTTCTTGTTTAATTAATAAGTCGATTGCTGTACAGGATGGCTTGTACCAGACTTGTACCGATCAGCCAGAACCAGCAGCATAGAATTCTTAAGCTTTGAACATGGAAAGGGGCTCACGAAATCCGCACACACTGTGGGACAAGGCTCCTCTGGAACCATGGCTAGCATTTATCCGGCCACATGCAGTTGATTTCATACAACCCTCGCACTTCCGTACGTATTTCCTCACCTCCCAGATGTCCTGTCGTCGGCATGTCGTAGTTTTCCGCAGTGACGCAATTTTAATTTTTAGAACCTAACCCCAAAGTGCTGATTTGAATATGGTTACTTGTTTTGTTTTGTTTTGTTTTTTAATTGTTTTTGGTTTAAATTAGAAACGGCCTTTCTATGTATACGAATATTAGTTGATTAAATATAATGGGGGGGGGGGGGATCCTCGTTCAGTTTTTGGTGTAAAGTGTATATCAATGCAAAAAAACAGGTAAATGTCTTTCTCCGTTCTAAAGTTATAAGTTAAAAAAAATATATATATATATATGTTGCACCGCCCCCACACCCACAATTTTTGGTATTGCCGTCCGAAAAGAATCACTTTCCATTGAAAGTCCCCATTTTCCAGTACCGTGAATGCTGTATAATTCCGACTTTCTGCATTTAACAGAATCTGCCAGTATCTGTCTTTTAAACCCACGCTGCTTATATACTTCGCCTCCCTTAGTTTTTTGTTTTTTTTTTAGCGCGCAAGTCCCACGCCAATAATACCTAGTGAATCTGCGTGGATCAGAGACCAATTCGGGACTATCACCACAAATAAGAGTACAAATAAAACTTTTCTAAGCGTCGTTCTACGGTTAGCCAGGGAAGGTCAATTAATTAACTTTAGTCTGCTGGAATAAGGAGGTTATATAAGGTAAGTCCATATTGTGGACTCCAAACAGGTGATCCATCGAACGGACTAGCGAAATTAAGTGTTGGTCATGTAAGGATTAATAAATTCCTTTGACTACCTTTTTATAAAATTGGCCTAATTTATAATATACAATATATGCTCTAAAAATTTAAATTTAGAATCCAGAAGAACACTTAGATTATTAACCCTTGTTAGTCTGTCCACAGAGCACCCACTTTGAGGGTCTTGGGTTGTCACGACAAAATGTCATATCTTTACACTTGGAGCCACATATTTGAAATCTCTTTAGATCAGATTGTAATTTCGAATGGAAGGAAATGTTAATTTTGAAGCCGTGTGTGGTTGGTTAAAAATGTCTCTTTTTATTTATTCACATCGAAGAGGAAACAACGTCCTTACTTCGAAGAGTCTTCGTTTTATATAGCCTTCTTAATATCTATGTTCTTAATATCTACGCTGACGGCGTAGCTCCCCGCGAAATTTCGTATATATGTAGCATGTATTTATGTATATGGAGTATGTAGCTGAGAAGCAGCGTTGAGAGAGTACGCGCATGTGTATATCAGCCGTTGGTCATCGTGGAATCGCTGACTCCGCACTTAAGCCGTTTTGATTATGAGTGAGGTCTCATGTTACATACGCACTTGCGTTCTGCTGTGCATTACAACAAAGTGCTACAATGTATAATATATGATCGGCATTTAGTATATTACGTAGACAATATATGCGCTTACTACACATCCCTCCTTTTGAAAAATAACGAAATATAGTGGAGTTATTTTCTGATATAATTTTAGCTTAATTATACTATTTCGAAAAATTCTTTTTTTTTTTAATTTTATTTCTATATTTATTAACAAAATTAAGAAAATTTGTATAAGTAACTATGAAATAAATGCTTTAAGCCTATATTTATCTTTATCTATCTATATGAACGAATTGTTCTTTAATTTTCATACTTTTAATTTGTACGTTATTTCTGTTTTCTATTTAAAAGTACTAGGCTGCCTACCTTTAATTCTACATCTCTATTCGTTTTATCGTAATCTAGCTTTCTTTTTTGTTTTTCTTTTTCTATTAGTGTCCTAGCTCTATTTTGCGCTACTTCTAATCTAAACTTTTACTCTTTTGAGTAATACTCAATGTTATATATAGCGTTGATTTTGTTCAAATTATTAAATTCAATAAACTGTCTTGATGATCGGCCAAAGACATGTTCATAGGGGCAGTATTCGTGTACTGTTGATGGAGTTGTATTGAAACAATACGTGAAATAATTCAACCATATGTCCCAGTCGTCTTTATTGATTGAAATGTATGAGCGTATATATTCATTAAATGTTCGATGACTTCTCTCCACTGTTCCCAAAATTTGATGATGATTGTATATTATTTATTTTCATATACTTGCACAAGTCACTAATAAGTGAATTTTTGTATTCAGTACCCATGTCTGTTATGAACGTCTTCACAGGACCGTACTTAAATACAAACGATTCGTGTATTGCTCTTGCTACTGTTCTTGCACTTTTATCTGCTACTGGTATTATAACTGGATATTTGGTGAGATCACATATTATAGTGATAGCATACTCATTGTCAAGTGCCGAACGAGGTAATGGTCCAATGGTATCTATTAGAACAGTATCGAAAGCGGTGATGGTGATTTAATTACTACGCGTGAGTCCCACGGCCACACCTCCCGCCCAACCGACCGAGGGGCGCTGCCGTGTATCGTACGGTTTGAATCGCGGGAAGATAGACGCGATATAGAAGACAGTAAAGGACGAGAAAATATATGTATACTAGTAGTAATATCTAAGAATTCGTTAAGTATGTTAGTATTGATCGCTTTAAAAACGGCAGAGAGTCAGAATTAGAGATAATAGGATAGAATATATTATAGTGAGAACATAATACTCTGTAGGGATCATGCAACTCATAGTTAGATCTACAATGATTTAAAATTAGAGGTACGTAATTTCTAGTACATCTGCTTGGAACAGTGAAGTTTAGCCGACTAACCAAGTCGGGACTATCAACTTCACCACGAATAAGGTTAAAAATAAAGACTGTTCCAAGCATCGTTCTACGGTTAGCTAAGGAGGGTAAGTTAATTAACATTAATGTACTCGAATAAGGAGGAAATCTAAGGTTTGCATCCCAATTAAGGCGCCGTAAGGCAAAAAGTAAGAAGTTCTTTTGAACCGATTCAATGCGGTCCGAGTAAACTTCATATTGTGGACTCCAAACAGGTGATCCATACTCGAGGATCGGACGGACTAGAGAAATAAATAAGGTATTGGTCATGTAAGGATCGTCAAATTCCTTTGACCACCGTTTTATAAAACCAAGCACACCCCTGGTCTTATTGACAATAGACGAAATATGGTCTGAAAATTTATGTTTAGGGTCCAGAAGAACACCAAGATCATCAACATGTGTTATTCTGTCCAAAGAGCACCCACTTAAAGTGTAAGTTGCGTGCATTGAGTTGGCACGACAAAAGGTCATAACTTTACACTTAGAGCCATTTAAGTTTAATACGTTATCACGGCACCAGGTTTGAAAGCAATCTAGATCGGATTGTAAGTCCAAATGGCGAGAAATGTCCTTATATTGCAAGCATAATTTTACATCATCAGCGTATTATTAAGGGAAGGTCGTTAATAAATAAGGTAAAAAGGAGCGGACCTAGGTGGCTCCCTTGTGGGACGCCGGATGTGACTCGGAGAATACAAGAAAGAGAATTTTTAAAGAGGACCCGTTGCGTCCTGCCATTCAGATAACTTAGAATCCAATTTAGGAGATCAACAGGGAAACCTAATAAATCAAGTTTTTTTATTAAAAGTGAATGATTAACAGAGTCGAATGCTTTACTAAAATCCGTATAAATGACATCTGTTTGAAGATTATTTTGAAACCCTGTACTACGAAGGAGGTTAGCTCCAGAAGGTTAGTAGTTGTTGATCTGCGTCTCATGAACCCATGCTGACATGGTGAAATAATTGACCTACAAAGGTGCTGCAAATGAGAAGTGATAACGTTTTCAAAAAGCTTAGGGATAGCAGACAATTTGGAGATTCCTCTGTATATGCTTGCATCCGATTTGCTACCTTTTTTATGGAGAGGGATCACAAAGGACTCCTTCCATATTTGGGGGAACTGTGTAGATTCCAGAGATAAGTTAAACAGTTTTAGTAGAGGTTTGCACAAGGCTTCCGCACAGAATCTAAGCACACAGCCAGGAATTCCGTCGGGACCTGGCGAATATACAGGCTTAACTCGCTGAAGATCATAAAGCAGTGAGCTTTCGTTTAAAGTGGAACAGAATATTAAATTTGACTTTGATACCGCGTAAGAGTAAGGTCGCTCGGAGTGAGGTAACGTAGAATATGTGGTTTGAAAAAACTTGGCAAATAGATCGGCTATTGCCTGATCCGATGTTACCGAAGTGTTTTCAAAAAATAGCGAGGAAGGGTAACTAGTTGTTTTGCGCTTAGTGTTAACGAAATTATAAAACTGTTTGGGATCCTGTGCGAACTGGAACTTACAACGGCTTAAATAATTCTTATAACACTGCCCATTAATCACGGAAAAATTTAACCGAGCACTTACATATTTAGAAAATATAGATTGAGAACCGGTATTTTTAAATTTTATATAAAGTCTGGACTTAACATTTCTCAGATGTGTCAACTCTTTATTAAACCAAGGAGGTTTGTTAGAGGTAGACGGATAGTACATCGGAACACAAGAGTTGAAAAATGATTTAATTGCAGTATAAAAAATATCTATGGCATCGGCCATTATGTTGCAAGAATATAGATCGGACCAATTAAAGCAAAATATAAAAAGATTTAGCCTACCTGTGTCGATTCTCACCTCGAAAGTTGGATGGTATGGATCTTCTGGTTGACTAAGAGGTGCTACTCTAGTCAGAAACACACTTTCAGGACTTGAAACAAAACATAGATCAAGTAAACGAACAAGAGAATTTCGAATATAATTAACTTGCGACAACGATATGTCAAGCAAGCCGTCAATAAAGTCATGCTGTCCTATAGGCAGGAGAATATTCGACTGTTCCTCTGTGGACCACTTAGTGCCTGGTATATTAAAGTCACCTAGGACAACTAGTTGGTCCCTATCGGACAGTCTGTTTGTAATGGATTGGATAGCGGACAAATGGTTAATATATTCAGGAAATTCAGAAGACGGCGGAATGTACGAGCACGTTATATAAACATAGCTATCAGAAAATGACAGCTTTACGCATAAGAATTCCAAGTTACGGAACTCGTCAAAAAGTACCTCCTCTGACGTGAGGGTAGACCTAACAGCAATTAGGACTCCACCTCCCCGCCTGGAGGGACGATCATGCCTGTATACTGTGTACATACCTGGGAAAACTTCGGAGTTAAGTATCTCCGGTTTTAACCAAGTCTCTGTAAACACAATAATATGGGATGCAAAGGAAAAGCTATTAGAATACAAATTAGTTAGCTTACTACACAAGCCTCTTACATTTTGATAACAGGTAGTGAGACTAGATTTTAGTTTTTTGAAGATAAAGAAGTATAAGTAGTAGAGGAGGATGGGGCAGTGATCTGGCCACTTGTGGGAAGTTTAATTCCCACGGGCCCTTTTTTTCTATTTTTATACCCGTTACTCTTAGAGTAAAAGGGTATACTAGATTCGTTGAAAAGTATGTAACAGGCAGAAGGAAGCGTTTCCGACCATATGAAGTATATATATTCTTGATCAGGATCAATAGCCGAGTCGATCTGGCCATGTCCTTCCGTCTGTCCGTCCGTCTGTCCGTCCGTCTGTCTGTCCGTCTGTCCGTCCGTATGAACGTCGAGATCTCAGGAACTATTAAAGCTAGAAAGTTGAGATTAAGCATACAGACTCCAGGGGCATAGACGCAGCGCATGTTTGTCGATTCACGCCACGCCCACTCTAACGCCCACAAACCGCGCAAAACTGCCACGCCCACACTTTTGAAAAATGAGTTGATATTTTTTCATTTTTGTATTAGTCTTATAAATTTCTATCGATTTGCCAAAAATCTTTTTGCCACGCCCACTCTAGCGCCCACAAACCGCCAAAAACTGTCAGTGCTGAAGACTCCTTCGCACTTTCACTAGCAGAGTAACGGGTATCAGATAGTCGGGGAACTCGACTATAGCGTTCTCTCTTGTTAATCTTAGCTTCAAACTCTTTCACAATCATACTTTCCGGCCAAAAATCACCAGAACATATGGTTGAGAATAGCTCATTTGGGACAGTTATCTTGAAAGATGAGATGTCCCTAGCATAAGAAAAGTTAAATTTTTCCACTTTTATGTTGTCGGCTTTTGTTTTGTCTTGTATATAAGACAGTACATCAGATGATGTTTGATCAGGGGAAAGCCGAGAAACAAAAATTTGTTTCTTTAGTGGAACCACCGAGAGGGGTTTTGGCACTGCAGGTTGTATTTCTGAAGTGCCAACTTGTGCCGGTAGTCCGGACTCAATATTCCTTTGTGGTGGTAAACAATTCGGGACGGGTGGAATCACCGGTTGAGAAACCAGTGCGGACAAAACGGAATCTGTAGCAATCCCAGGCTGGACTCCCACCACAACCGATTGATTGGATTGCACCGAATCTTTTTTAGCTGCCGATCTAAGCAACATTTGAGGGTTTGCTGCGATCGTCAACTGATCAGCTGTGGAGTCCTGTTGATCACTTGCCGATGGTTGCGGGGCATTCCCCTTAGGCAGCCTACCACCAGCGGCTTTCTTGCGCTTTGGAGATTCTTCTAATAGTTTGAGGCTATTAAATTGTGAATCAAGCGCAGAAAGAAGATCATCAGCTCGACGAAAACTATCTCTAGCCACGCCAAAACTGCTGATCAGTCCTTTCAAGCCACCTTTAGTTTGGCGCATAAATAGTTGCATTTCATTCGCAACTCCTAGGCAAGTATCACAACAGTATTTTAGATTAGGGCCTTTAGCTAGGTCATCACTTGTTCGGCCGTTAAAACCAGCGCACCAGTGTGCACTAGTGTGCACCATTCTATCACATAGCCAACAGGTCATTTTTGACTGATTATTACCTGACGGCATTTGTTATGGAAGCAGACAACATTGGTTTCCATGTTTAATTGGGTTTTGACCACTATATAGCTATAGCTATATTAGCTACTAGTACATCTAAAGAGGAAGCCTCACAACTCCTGCAATCAGAGCTCTGCCTTATTGAAAGTTGGTTCCTGCTCTGGAAAATAAAAGTCAACGCCCTAAAATCTGCGCAAATAACTTTCACATTAAGAAGAGGTAACTGTCCAGAAGTTTTATTTAATGGATCAGCAATCCCACAAACTAACTGCATAAAGTACCTTGGCTTACATCTTGATCGCAGACTAACGTGGAAAGATCACATTAAGGCAAAGCGTCAGCAACTGAGCCAAAAAACTTTGAAAATGACCTGGTTGCTTGGCCGAAAATCGTCAACCACTCTGGAAAACAAAGTCCGTCTATATAAAGCTATACTAAAGCCAGTGTGGTCTTATGGCATACAGCTCTGGGGTACTGCCAGCAACTCAAATATTGAGATCCTACAACGATATCAATCAAAAACACTGAGACAAATTGTTAATGCTCCATTTTATATCTCAAATGCAAATATCCATAAAGACTTAGGAATCCCTTATGTTAAAGATGAAATTAAAAAATATAGTAAAAAATATATAGATAGACTAAGAAATCATGAAAACAATTTAGCCATAAGTTTGATTAATAATAATACCAATGTAAGAAGACTTAAGCGAATCCACGTGCTCGATCTCCCTCATAGGTAGATAAAAACTATTAAAACATGTAAAATATAGAATATGTAGTAGGGCTTAATGAATAACTACTACCTCTGTTAATTTAATTTTAATTATATAATTTACTTATTGTCAGATTAAGACAGATTGTAAATAAAATGAAGAGAAAAAAAAAAAAAAAAAAAAATATCACAAAAGATTCACTCGCGAAGCGATCGGAACTTTAACTAGTACGGATTACGAAATTGAATTATTAAATTCCACCGCTAAATTCCACCGCTGGATTTACCAAAACAAAAATAAATTCGGAACGTAGAAAAAAAACACGACCGTTCGCTTTGAAGCTAGAAACTTGTGATGTGTGATAATGTGTGTTATTATCATTGGTGCTTTTGTATGTGTAGTTACTTTAGCTCGTTGCAATTTCTCACAATGTTTCACATACTTAGTTATAGCTTGTCTCATTCCAGGCCAATAGTAAAATCTTTTGATTTTCAGCAGGGTTCGCGTAATTCCTGTGTGGTCCTTGTAAAGGGTTATCGTGGTATTTTGACAGGATTGCATTTATATGACTTTTGTCATCTTTTTTTCTATTTTTGTCACCTTTGTTAACAGCGCTATTTTTACATTTGATACTTTATTGCCTATATTTTTAAATTCATTAAGTGAAACAAATTCGAAAATTTGTTCACTCGGTGACAGCTTTATAGTTTCTTTGTAATCCGGCTTCTGAATTAAGCCTTGAAAAGAATTGGCCTAAGTCAAACTTTCCCTTAGAATACAAATCATTAACTGAAAATTGTGAAAAAATTCGTTTTCCATGTTTAAATAAACATTTGAGATTATTAAATTTTAGATTCACAAATTTCTTTACGTCATTTTTATTAATGACTTCATAGAAATTGGGCTCTTTATTCTTATTTTGCTATTTATTGTTTTCATCTGGCCAGATGTCTGCTGTCTTTTTGATGATCTCGTCGACCATCAATATATTTCTATTCATTTCTATTAAGTTTTCAATGCTAACTCTAGAGAGTGCATCTGCTACGTGGTTATCTTTCCCCTTGATGTATTCCACTGTAAATTGGTATTCTTCTAAGTCTAGTTTCATCCTTGTTAGTTTAGAAGTTGGATCTTTCATCGAAAATAGATTAGTAAGGGGTCTATGATCCGTTTTAACTAGAAAATGCCTTCCATAGATATAAGGTCTGAAATGTTTGATTGCCCAATGAATAGCTGCAAGTTCTTGCTCGGTAGTTGATTTATTGCTTTCTCCCTGTGTGAAAGCTCTTGATGCATATGCAACTGGCAGTTGCGCACCATTGTACTCTTGAGTGAGTACTGCACCACACGCAACTTTACTTGCGTCAGTGGTTATGCAAAATTCTTTGCTGAAATCAGGGTATTGTAGTTAAGTAGGTTTTATTAAAGCCTGCTTTAGGTAATTAAATGCGTCATTGCATTCCTTAGTCCATTCAAATAAAACATTTTTCCTGCATATGACGAGAATGCATTCCCGTTAAATGACGAGAATGTTGTGAAAAATTATAAATGAATCTTCTGTAATAATTACAGAATGCGACGAAACGTCGTACACTATCCGCGTCTGTGGGTAACGGATAGTTCTTTATAGCGTCGTATTTTCTATTATCCGGTAGGATGCCATGAGAAGGATGTTATGTTTCTATACTTTTCATCTAGCTCGATTTGGTGAAATCCGGACATTAGATCTAAACACGAGAAGTATTTCACGCGACCTTATTGATCCAAGATTTCTTTTATTCTGGGCAGTGGGTATTTATCTGCCAACAGCATTTTATTAATTTGTCGGAAAGCAACTACTAAACGCCATATTTTTCCAAGAGAAGTGAGCTATTATATTCTTATATGGATGGTTCTACAATACCTTTCTTAATTAATTTGTTTACCTGTCTATTTATTTCCGGCTTTTTCGTCTCTGCGTTTCTATAATTTTTAATGTAAACTGGAGTTTTATCTGCTAATCTTAATTTTTGTCTGTAAAAATGATTACTTGATATTGCTTATGTTTCTAGGCCAAATACGTCACAGTATTGGGTGCATAGTTCAGTAAGCTGTGTCTTGAACTGCTCTGGGAATTTAAGTTTACTTAGTACTTCGCTACTTCTGGTGGGGTATTTGATATTGTCTTTAAATAGTTCGATATCTCTTATCGATTCAAACCTTACCTGGGGTTTTTCTATTTTAACTATTTTATTTGTTGTGTTTAATATTCGGACTATTGCAGTTTTACTTGCTATGACACTATTCGCTATTAATACCCCCGGGTGTATTTCCTGGTTAGGTATTAATACAGTATCTTGGTCTGTTTGTATTATGATTTTCCTCATAACTTCTGACCTAGCAGGTAATAATATTGAGTTATCAATATCACTGTGTACTAATGGTACGTGAATTTGGTACTTATTCGAAGATGGATTTATTATAAATTCATCGTTTCTAAAGGCAATTTGGTGCACTTTAACGAAAGGCACGCTAAGATTATACAGAAAGGTGAGTGTTTATTCCAAGTAAAGAAAACTGGAAATCTTTATACATGAAAAGTCCAATTAGTGTTTTGCGGCTTCCAGCGCAGAAATTATTATATGGCACATGCGATATGGTCGCAGTGTATCCGATATCGTGAAGAAGAATATGGTTCGTGTAATTGAAGGCTGTAATTTCCCAAAAAAAAACCATCCTGTAAAACATGTATGTTGAGCAAAATATATGCTCAGCCTTTTCCACATAAAACGGAAAGCCCTAGCCAGTGAGATATTGGAACTTGTTCATACAGATGTATGCGGCTCGTTTAGTGCAAGAACACTGGGTGGCAATCTATATTTTCTCACGTTTACAGATGACAAGTCTCGTCGCATATTTGTTTACTCTTTAAAAGGCAAAGACGAGGTATTCTCAAAGTTCATGGAAAGCTTCTAAAGTGCATACGCAGGGACAACGGAAAGGAATTTGTAAACGCAAACTTTGAAAATTTCCTGAAAGCGAATGGGATCAAGCGGCAATTGACAATCCAATCCCATACAGCCAACAACAAAATGGAGTAGCGGTGAGGACTACGTACGTTAGTGGAGATGGCCCGATGCTTGCTGACGCAATCTGGCCTGGTGGAATCTTTATAGGGAGAAGCTATATACACAGCTGTATATCTGCGGAACCGAGCGCCCTGAGAGATATGACACCATTGGAAGCGTGGAATGGTAAAAAACCACCAATATCTCATTTTTAAGTTTTTGGTTCTTTCGCAGTTGCATTGGATAAAGGCGACGCACGAAGTAAATTCAAGCAGAAAGGGAAGGAATACCGTTATTCTCGAGCAGCCAAAGGGTATAGGCTTTACGACCCGAGCACAGGACAAGTTATCGAAAAAAGAGAGAAAAAAAGAGAGAAAAGAGAGACGTACCTTTCGTCGAGCGCGCTGATAACCTGACAAAGGATGCTGGATCCGTATCGTTTGCCCTACCACAAGGCGGCGGTGTATCAGACCGGCAACTGCAGAACGAGAGGGACAACTGCAGCAACGACGTAAGCTCAGATGGCAAGAATAAGCCAGCTCAGACGACGAAAGCTCACACAAACAAGACAAGATCGGGATAAAAAATGATCACAGCATTGACGAATTTATAAGCGCGGAAGATGGTGACAGCGATGATGACGGCTCAGACCTTCTGAATATGTATATTCTTGTATATGTTGACGATCTAAGCATAGTTAGCCAAGATAAAAATCTTATCAGCATTAAAGCCATAGTCGCTCAATCTTTCAAATGTGTAGATCAAATGGATTATAAGTTCAGCGAGAAGGCGAACTAGGCGAGATAATGCTAAGTCAGAGCCAGTATATTGAGAATCTGCTTCAGCGGCACGGTGGCAGGGTGTAGAGCAGTTGCCACTCCACTGAATGCAGGATTCCAAATAACATGCGACAAAGACGGATACAAAGGAGTCAAAGAGCAGGCATATCAAGCGACCATAGGTGAACTCATGTGGTTGGCACTATCATCAAGGTTAGACATTTTACATTCTGTATCTAAATTGGCGCAGCGTAACAAGGATCCCCACAGTGAGCATTGGTCAGGAGTAAAACACGTACTCAGATATTTGGCATCGACAAAGGATCTAATATTGCATTATAAAGTTACCAATGAGCCTCTAATTGGTTACGTGGATGCAGACTGGAAAGGTGACAAAAGTGATCGAAATACATGGCGTTATCATCAGCATGCAAGGAGGGGATTTTATTAAGACGACTTATAATGGAAATTGGCTGCGGAGAATCTGGAACATCGACAATAATGAACACTGACAATTTAAGCGCTCAGCAGGACAAAGAATCATGTACGTCATTCAAGGTCAAAACATATTGACATCAGGTATCACTTTATAAGAGATATCGTTAAGAAAGGGCAGATTATTTTAAAGTATCATTCAACTAAACAAATGATTGCAGCTATTTTAAGTTAGGTTAGGTTTTTTGCGGGCCGTCGGTTTTATCCGACGCATTTAGACCATTAGAGGTCCATTGTGATACCGTGTGTGTTTTCCCTTTTTACCCGTCGAGGTTCGTGTGAAGTTAGCGCTTTCCCCAGCCAGAGGCGCTGGTGAATTTTTGTATCCGATGTGGATCGGTGTCGGATAGGTCGGTCGTGTCTATCAGGAATCTGCTGCCCAGTTGAGCAAGTCTTTTCGCTTGCAGTGCTGGGCAGTGGCATAGTGGATGCTCTACCGTTTCTTCCATTTCCTCGTCCCTACAGCTACGGCAGAAATCATTATATGGGGCATTTAGCCTTCTGGCATGGGTGCCTAGCAACCAATGCCCTGTGATGACACTCATAGCAGTGCTGAGATTTCCTCTGGTCAGCCTTAAGAGCTTTGACGTTCTTTATAGGTTTATTATTGGCCATATTTGGCGTGTTAGGCGACAGTGTGTGGTATTTTCCATTATTGTCTGTTTGTTTTGGCTTAGGTCTTCCCTAAGTAGTAGTTTACATGTGGCTAAAAACATACTCATGCCCTCCATCTCTTGTATGAGTGGCGCGGTAGTGCCTTCTCGAGCTAGTTCATCTGCGATGGAGTTGCCTTCTATGTCCCTGTGTCCGAGAACCCATATAAGGCTGATACGAATTGTTGTGTCATCTCGTGTAAAGATGATTGGCAATTCGAGTGGCTTGAGATTGAGCCAATCGATTTGATTGCTGCTTGGCTATCACTGAAAATGTTCACGTATGAGCTTTCCGGTTTTAGTGCTTTTAAATGCTTTAGGGCCTCCCTTATTGCTGCTAGTTCCGCTTTGAAGACGCTGCCTAGTTGTTCGGAGTAAACTCCTCCTGCTACTCTGTTCTGTAGTTTTGACCCGTCCGTATATAAGCATATTGCATTCTGGGGGCCAGGTGTCTGTGAGTTCCACTCGTCCCTTTCTGGGATAATAGTGTTGAACGGTGTTTGTATGTATTCCGTTGGAGTACAGTAGTCTGTCCTGGAGGGGACTATTAAGGTGTGTTTTAGGATACATGAGTGACCCGCTTCTTGTGGGTTCCACTGTTTGGTATCTCTAAGCCTGTTTGCTGCTACTGTGGCCTGTTCCATGCCAGCTAGTTCTGGGCTTGGGAGGTTGAGTATGGCATTTAGGGCTTCGTTTGGTGTGGTGCGTAAAGCACTACTGATGCAGAGTGCCGCGGAACTTTGCATCTTTGCTAGCATTTTTATGCTGGATTTCTTTTTCAGGGCCGGCCACCATACCACGACCCCATACAGTAGTATTGGTCTGACGATGGCCGTATATATCCAGTTTACTATATAGGGTGTCATGCCCCATTTGAGCCCTATAGCTTTCTTGCACGTGAAGAGTGCTATTGAAGCTTTCCTGTATCTGTCTGTGATGTTCAGGTTCCAGTTTAGTTTCTTGTCAAGTATTACGCCCAGGTACCTTGCGCTGCTACTGAAGGAAAGTCTTTGATTGTTGAGGGACTAAGTCTGGTATATTATACTTCCTAGTGAAGAGAACCAGCTCGGTCTTTGAGGAGTTAATTCCTAATCCGTTATTTTTGGTCCAGTTGGACAAAACACTGAGCTTTTCGCTCATGAGATCGCATAGCGTTTGAGGGTATTTGCCCGTGAAGATGATAGCAACGTCGTCCGCATAGGCTATTATCCTGCAGCCCTCCCCCTTCCATGTCGCACAGTATCGAGTTGACTGCTATGTTCCATAGAAGTGGGGAGGGAACGCCTAGTCCTGCCAGTCTGTTTTACTTGGGTTAGAAAAAACTGCTGGTTTTGAGGGGCCTGTGGTCCGAGAAAGAGTGCTTGCCTTTCGTAGGCCATGTACGATGATAGCACTCGGAACGGAGATGGCCGATGTATCTAGGTCCGTCATTGGACCCATGTTCGCAAGTCTGAGGATTAAGGCATCAGTCGAGTAGCCGTCCTCGGTTTCCGATGCCCTGATCTCGGAGGCAATTTCCGCGATCACTCCTCCACCGCCTTCCTGATCGAAGCCGAAGTTTAGCTCCCCATGAGCGGCCTCAATGGGAGCTAGGGACTCCTTGTTAAGGATGAGGATGGCCTGGTTTGTTGGCCCCTCCATCTCGTCGACCCTCACCACTTGCCAGTCCGAAGTGGGAAGGTGCGGGTTGCATCGCTGCAGCATGGTAAGGATCTGGTCCGGCGCCTTGATGGATGCCGGGATCCAGATCCTTGCACGGGGTCGGCAAGGTAAAACGAAGTTAAGTTTGTACTAAAATATAATATGAGAGCTTACATTGAGGAAGGGTGCTGAATCTATCAGATATCACTGTAATATATGGCAAAAAAAAATTACGATTACCGGAGCATTCTTTATTACGATACCTTGGGGAGAAACACTGATTTATAAAAAAAAACAAGAGAGAACGCTATAGTCGAGTTCCCCGACTATCTGATACCCGTTACTCAGCTAGTGAAAGTGCGAAGGAGTCTTTAGCACTGACAGTTTTTGGCGGTTTGTGGGCGTTAGAGTGGGCGTGGCAAAAAGTTTTTTGGTAAATCGTTAGAAATTTACAAGACTAATACAAAAATGAAAAAATATCGAAACATTTTTCAAAAGTGTGGACGTGGCAGTTTTGGGCGGTTTGTGGGCGTTAGAGTGGGCGTGGCAACATGAATCGACAAACTTGCGCTGCGTCTATGTCCCTGGAGTCCGTATGCTTAATCTCAACTTTCTAGCTTTTGTAGTCCCTGAGATCTCGACGTTCATACGGACGGACAGACGGACGGACAGACGGACGGACAGACGGACGGACAGACGGACAGACGGACAGACGGACAGACGGACGGACAGACGGACATGGCCAGATCGACTCGGCTACTGATCCTGATCAAGAATATATATACTTTATATGGTCGGAAACGCTTCCTTCTGCCTGTTACATACTTTTCAACGAATCTAGTATACCCTTTTACTCTACGAGTAACGGGTATAAATATATTTTCAGTTCTGGTGAGCCGATGTCGATGTGTGTAAGCGTTCTGTTTGTGGAAAAAGGTGTTGGCTGCCATTATTCTGGATAATGAAGCCGTAGTCTTGTATAAATATCCTTAGAGTTCTTTCTTTTCTGTTACTTGTTGGGGATCCCCAGCTGTTGAAGTCTCCTGTCTTCTCACTGGGGACTCGTGAGTATAAATCGATTCGTGAACATTTTTTTTTGGGGGAATATATGATGCGATAATGTTGAGTTTTTTTACAGATTTGATTTCCTACCGTATCTATTGTCGGCTTGCATGTGATATGTAAGTGCTCTATTGATTTATGTACTGAAAGCACCGTCAGCTGGCCTGAGCGAGGTGGTGTGGTGCAAAGTTAACTGGAATCGGAACTTTTTGTATGTAAGTGATGTTGGTTTCCTGAAGTGAGATGATTTTTTGGGTTGTATCCTTTTAATAGGACTAACAATTCGTTGTAGTTGTTCTGGAATCCACTCATGTTGCATTGTAGTAGTCTACAATATGGATGTTTTAGGACTTAAACGAATTTTAATTAAGATTAAAGTTTTTAGGATTGGGAAAGGTTTGTTGTTGATGAGAGCGATTTAAGTTTTGATCTGGTTATAATCTGATTTTGGCCTTTTACTGTAAGTAGCCTTTTGGTTTTGTTGGATGTATTACAAGGTAGGATTTTCGTATATTTTTTGCCAGGTTTTTTTCGAAATCAAATTGTCGTTGTCATATGAATCAGACCGGGTTGACATAGCTTCAGCCGCGGATAAGCTCATTTCCTCCCGTGGCCTTCCCAAATTTCTTTCATCAGGATTCGATTTTGCGTTGGTTATTTACAGTAGTGGCGTTCGTGCTTGTGAATGGTATGATTATGAATGGTTCGATTAAACAGTCGATGAATATATTGAGCCATCATGATGGCGTTTGTTGTAGATGTTTGCGCACTTGAATGTATTCTAGTAAAACTTTGCGGTATGGCCAATTCGAAAGCAGGGGAAAGCAGCGCAATTGGACGGTAATATATGGACGTTTTTGGACTCGTTCGTATCCTATAAACAAGACTTCTGAGAGGTTTCTGATTTTGAAAGTGATTTTTATCAGACCGGTTTCAGTATTGATGCCGATACTAAATTTGTTGTTTTTTTTCAACTTCTTCTAGTTTTTGTGATTTACCGCAACTGCACCTATGGCAACAACAACAACCACATCAACATTAACCCTATGCTCAATACCGACAGCGGTGTACATATATGCTGAACCATCAAAATCCAAAGCTAGTGCATTCATACCGACTCTTGAAACCAAAAGCGGACAAGAACCAAAACAAAACAAAAAAAAAACTTGTTACGTACCCCCTTTTTAAAAGATCATAAGACTTAAAGATTCAAAACCAGAATTTAAAGCAGGGGAAGGGGTACTATCATCGCGTTGAGTCAGACGGAACGCGACAAAGAAATTCAAATCGACAATAATCCGATGACCAGTCAACTCTCGAGAACCCAAACTCGGGAGTCAATACTCGAGAGTCAGTAGTCGGGACTCAATTCTCGAGATTCCCTTTTCGAGGTTTTATCCTACTACTCTCGGCAAGTCTATCCTCGGGCGGTATCCTACTCTAGTGAAAACTATCTTAAACGCCAAGAACTTCGGTCAAGTGAAAACTGCCGAGAAGAGCGAGGACTCAATCCAACACCAACCCCCAGGATACCAGGACTTAGACTGGAAGGATCAAGGACGAGCATAAGGAATACGCTCGACAGATATGAGCAGTGAATCGGGCAAATAAATAAAACTACCAAACATAGCCGGCCAAATAAATAAACAATGAATAAGTGAACATTCATTTTTTTATGTGGATATCAACAAAGACAAAATAACAGCAGTGACTTTCCCAAAAAAGTGCACAATTCAAGTAATCTAAAATCGGGTAGCGGCCGAAGCGTGACACCGAAAAACATTCATACAAACGTACATATATGTATATAGTATAATATATGAGTTCGTCTAGGTAGACGAACTTTACTTAGTGTATGTTATTTTTTTTTGTTTCTGTATATTACGTTACTGTTCAGTTTACAAATTATTGGTGCACGAATGTATGCGTATGTATAATTCCATCACTATATAGCAACACCCAGGATCCAACGCGTCGAGATCTCATCGCTCCGTATTAAAGTGGGGTAAGTTTGACGGAACACTGTTCCCGTGTTTTTCCACATTTTTCTATATATGCATATATTCTCGTGCCAATTTTGTTTTTATACGTATATTTTTGTAATAATAATAACCGAAGGGAGTCCGGTATAAAAGAAAATATTTTATTGTTACCCTCGTCCAGCCAATATAAGAGCCCTCAGAGCGACGTTTGTAGTCGTGAATAGACAACAATTTTTGTTGACGTGCGCGCCGTTGTCCGGTGATGAATTCGATACACCCCAAAAACCATTATAGTCATCAACTCATAATCTTTGTATGCTAGCCTTTAATTTTTGCACTATTGGATAACAAACTAGCTGCAATCATCAAAGAAAACAAGTTCCATGTCCTACCTCTTACTAAGGGAAATATACTCGAAACGAAAGTGCAGACTCCGGATGAGTCTAGCCACTGATCAGTGACGAAGTACCTGAATGAAGCTGGGAAGAGTTAATAGAGTTAAGAGTTAATGCCAAAGGATTGCAGGTTGTCATTAAAGGAATAGAATCATCAGTGACCCAATCCGAAATTATCGAAGAACTAAAGGAGAACAACTTTAACGCAAAAATGGTGATCAACATTCTTAACTGGAAGAAATAGCCGCATCGAGTCAATAAATCAGCAAAAATTAAATACATTATATTTATAAACTACAGTTTTAAGTGCAGCGGAGAATAGCCGTCGAAGAGCCACACAAGCGCAGGCACCCTGTACAGTGCACCAACTGCCAAGAATATGGGCACACCAAAGCGTACTGCACCCTAAAATCCATCTGCGTCGTTTGCAGCGATGCTCACAGTATAGTAAACTGTCCTAAGAACAAGAACGACAGCTCAATTAAATTATGTAGCAACTGTGACGGAAAACATACAGCTAACTGGCGAGGATGCATTGTTTACAACTTAAGAGTCGTCTAAACAAACGAGTGGCTTCAGCTCATGATCGTAGTGGAACCGACTACAACTAACATCCCTTCGTCTGTCAGCCACCGAACAGTGCCAAATTTCTCCTTTGCAAGTGCACTAAAATCAGGGATCCAAGCACCAACAGCAGACAACCCAATTCATCAAACAAACACTCACGAGAACATCCAACAGCAGCCAATTGTTTTTGAAGCTATTGTGCGTTCGATGCAGCAAAGCATGTAAGACTTCATGGCATTCATGCAAGAGCTTATGAGGAAACAAAATCTCCATATTTAAATGCTCGTTTCTCTAAAATAGGATAATGACTCCCTTAATAATAGCAACCTGAAAACCTACACATTATTCTGTAGTTATTCCGTAGTTGCAAACTCTATTTTCTAGAATTCTCGTGTTCCATCAAACAAGGGGTTAACTCTTATCTGCTCCCAGAATTAAAAAGACCTCTTGCTCATAGGAGACCCTTCAACTGTTCCACTCGTAATTCGTTAATTTTCGTCATTTCGCCTTTTTTTGTGCTTTCGCAGTTATCAAGAATTTGCATTTTCCGTAAGGGCGACAAAGACAGAAGAGCAACAAACAAATTTCACAACAGTGAGTAACGATTGGCTTTAGTAAGTTATCCGACTTCTGAATTGAAAACGTAGTCGTTGCTTAGTAACGCTTCTTGTTTAATTAATAAGTCGATTGCGGTACAGGATGGCTTGTACCAGACTTGTACCGATCAGCCAGAACCAGCAGCATAGAATTCTTAAGCTTTGAACATGGAAAGGGGCTCACGAAATCCGCACACACTGTGGGACAAGGCTCCTCTGGAACCATGGCTAGCATTTATCCGGCCACATGCAGTTGATTTCATACAACCCTCGCACTTCCGTACGTATTTCCTCACCTCCCAGATGTCCTGTCGTCGGCATGTCGTAGTTTTCCGCAGTGACGCAATTTTAATTTTTAGAACCTAACCCCAATGTGCTGATTTGTATATGGTTACTTGTTTTGTTTTGTTTTGTTTTTTACTTGTTTTTGGTTTAAATTAGAAACGGCCTTTCTATGTATACAAATATTAGTTAATTAAATATAAGGGGGCGGGGATCCTCGTTAAGTTTTTGGTGTAAAGTGTATATCAATGCAAAAAAACAGGTAAATGTCTTTGTCCGTTCTAAAGTTATAAGTTAAAAAATATATAAGGGGCGGTGCCACACCCACAATTTTTGGTATTGCCGTCCGAAAAGAATCACTTTCCATTGAAAGTCCCCATTTTCCAGTACAGTGAATGCTGTATAAGTCCGACCAAATAATACTGTTCTAAGCGTCGTTTTACGGTTAGCCAGGGAAGGTCAATTAATTAACTTTAGTCTGCTGGAATAAGGAGGTTATATAAGGTAAGTCCATATTGTGGACTCCAAACACTTGGAGCCACATATTTGAAATCTCTTTAGATCAGATTGTAATTTCGAATGGAAGGAAATGTTAATTTTGAAGCCGTGTGTGGTTGGTTAAAAATGTCTCTTTTTATTTATTCACATCGAAGAGGAAACAACGTCCTTACTTCGAAGAGTCTACGTTTTATATTGCCTTCTTAGCTGCCTGCGAAATTTCGTATATATGTAGCATGTATTTATGTATATGGAGTATATAGCTGAGAAGCAGCGTTGAGAGAGTACGCGCATGTATATAAGTTTTATTTGAATAAATATTAGAACTGAAGTGGGTTTACAAGTTTTGGTGATATTTATGCCGCCAACTCCGTCACTGCCTCTGCCTGCGTCAGTGTCAACTCCGTCGCTGCCTCTGCCCGCGTCGGTGCTTTTCGTTGCCGTCAGCGCTCCAGCGGAAAGCGCTCCAGACGCTGATCTTGCAATTTTCTGTTATTGCAGCTGCATGGCCGGATGCGCGTGCAAGCTTTGGCTAGTACTGTTGTGTTTATGTTTTCTTTGACAATTTCTTTTTGTATCTGGCTGACAACTTGGTACCTAATCTTCTGTTATTTTGTACGAATATCTCTTGTCCAGGGTAATATTGTTTTACCTCATCTTTACTTTTGTTATGATGAGCTCAATCTTTTTCCTGCGTGAGTTTAATTTTGTCCGCAATTTTTTGCCTTTCTATCTGGAGTAATTTAGGGTCAAGCGATACTTTTCTGCCTAAGAATAAATCAACCGGTCTCCTATTCGTAGTTGAATGTATTGAATAGTTATATTTGACAACAGATCTTTCTATGAGGTCTCTAAATGAATTGTGTAATTTTTCAGCTTTTTGGCATCTGATAATTTCTGAAAGAGTTGAGTGAAAGCGTTCGATCTGACCGTTTGCTGAACTGTGGTAGGCTGGTGCTTAATAGACCTTTATATTAAACTGGTCTTGCAGCATTCGCATTATGGGACCTGATCCAAGGGACTTTTCATTGTCTATTATCACTATTTCTGGGATACCGAAATGTTGTACGGAATACGTGCGGCTAGCTCAGTAGAGTTTGTGCGTTCGTCCCACCAAATTTATAGAATAACGTGATCACCCGGTTACCAGTAATAACACTCGCAGTTTCGTTCTCGGGTCTTTATTTGAGCTCAGTTTACATTGTATTTCAATTGTCCGGACGCCTCTGCTCTCTCGTCGTGGCCTCGGATCTTCGCCTGGTATTGCCGCTGACGCGCGAGAAGGAAGGTCGAGGGCTTAGGGAAGCGTCACCGTTCCCAGACTAGGGTGAACAATTGGTGGGGCTCTCAAAGGCATACGCCTCGCTAGCCACAACCTCTTGTCCCTTGCTCTGTCCCGGCCGGTCCCGCCAGACGCTTGTTCAGTTCCTTCCGACGCACCGCGCTATCGCCCGGATACGCCGCAGTCCCTGTAGCAAGACGCCCAGTGAAAGACGAACGTTCCACCCTACCTTTTCTCTTCTGCCGGTGCGGTCGGACCTGGGTGTCCTGCTCGGCGGCCTGGTTCCACTGTCTTACCGCCTTCGTCGTCCTGGGTGGCGCGGACCTTCGTTGTTGGGCGCTCGTCTCGTGGGCTGGGAATTGTTGTCGTACGCAGACTCACGGAAGCTCACGGCTGTGATCCCCAAGGCAAACGCCTGTGGAACAGCAACGCGTCAACCCCACGTCTGGTTCGGACTGGTGGCGCCGGTACCACGCCTGCTTGGATTGCACGGACACACCAGGCTATCGCCTGGTTCAAGCACGCGATCTCCTACACAGTCCACCGGGTCTACACCACAATCCCTGCCGCTTCCTCGGGTGCCCGCTTAGGTCTGGCCTCTCCTGTTGTTTGCCTCCTGGCTACTCGTGCTTCGTCGTTTGGACCTCAGCTACCTGCGTCTCAGTTCGGAGACCTTCTCGTCCCGAACGTCTTGACGTAGCGATCTTGCTCCTTGGTGACTATCACGGTCGTAGCTCCTCTGCTGACTTCGTTCTAACGTTGTTGACTCGTACACTTGCTTTCCTTGACTGTCGGTCCTGCTTCCAGCGCTCGGCCTGTTTATATAGGCCTCCTCTAACGGTTTATCCCTTTGGTCTCCAGTCTCCGGATCCAAAGTCCAAATTCAAATTTCAAACTTTGCCGCCCATTCGTACTTCCTTGACTCTTCTTTGTTCTACGCTCTTCTTCCCGCCTTCCACATTTTCGTCTTCTCGTCATCTGGTCACACCATTCGCCGTTGATCGATTGTTACCGATAGATCCCGATAACTCCCGTTGGGGCGGCGTTGCCACTTGGTGACCCTGGTATTTCCATAGTGTGACCCGTGCTGCTTTTTCCGATGTTTTTGCCCATCGATTGACACTATCGAGTGCCGATCGACCGCCTTGTGATCGAGGCGCCCCCTTCCCTAAGCACATGTTGACTCCGCAAATGCTGACAGCAGAAGGAATTTTTGGGTAAGTTTTCCTCTTTGAAATTTTCCTTTTCCCTTCCTTCATTCCACTTTCTCTTGGCAGCTTAGGACTCTCTTCGGACCCCCCACCCCCTTCGATGGACCTAGATGTCGCGGATGGCTGCTTTCTCTTCGGGATTTCACCTTCGGCATACACGTGAGTGCCCTATTTGGGTTTTATATATACATTTTCTTCTCTTGTGTTTGCGCATGCTGACTTTATGCTCTTCCTTGCTTTAGATGGCATCGACATGGACCCCTTTTTCCTGGAGGCGGACCAGCACTTGCGGATGGACTCTCTTTCCGACCGCCCTTCGACCCACACGTGAGTTTCTGTCTGTGTTTTTTTTCCCTCTTTCACGTGCCCACTAACATTTACTCCTCTTCTCTTCCAGATTTCGCCCACATGAAATTCTTTTGATATGATGTGAATTTGAATCTACGTATACCTAAATATATCCTATGTTTTGTGCGCGTTCGTGTGATCCGTCCTTTTAAATAATGTGCTACGCGTTTTGTGTTGCGTTTCTTCTTATTTTTGTTTATTATTTTAACTCCGGGCGGGATCAGCTACCTGGACATCGTTTACCAACCCAAACAATCGGATCCCAGTCGCCGCTACCCTTACTCGGAACCTTTCATTTCCGCGGTGCAGGACCACGCACCGGCGGCTACCTTGGCGCTTGGCGTCCCGGATCACCGGCTCATCCACGATTCCCGCGGGCCATTCCGCCTCCGGAATCGGAGCTCACCGCTGGACCTCTGATGTAGACGCCGTCCGCACCCAGGACGGCCGGGATGCGAAGACATCCACCATTGGAGCGGATGACTGACGCTGGAGTCCGGGCCTTGGGGTGTCCTTGGGTGATGGCCACACCCATGGCCCCTTCTCCAGCTCTCCTTCTCCAGCCATGGACCGGCGCCTCTTCTCCTTTGGGCACCGGCCATGTCCACGTGGCGATCTGTTGCCGCCATCGTCTGCCTCCTTCAGTGTACTCCCGCACTTGGTGCGACATCCTGGCTTGTGGGGTCGGTGGGTCCTTGTTTTCCACGGGGTCCTGGGGTTCGGGGTGGGTGGGTGGAGCCGTGGGTGGACGGGCGGTCGGCACCGGGTTGGGCGGGGGGCTGGGTGGCCAGTGCCGTGGCCGTGGCGTAGGTGGGATCCTCGCCGACGCTATGGGTGACGGGGGTGGGGACGGCTCCGGGGTCTCTTCCTTCATCACTTCCTCCGAATGTATGTACCGCGGAGTGGCGGGTACCTCTCTTCCTTTGCCACCGGCTTCTCCCTCCTCGTGCCAGGCGACCAGCTCCCATGCCGCGCACTCCTCCTCCTCTGCCCTTTCGAGCTCCTGGAGCCACCTTTTCTCCTCCTCCTCCTTGGTCCTCGACCTCTGCAGGACTTCGTGCATGGCCGCCATGGCTGCCCGCTGCTGCATGCGGACGCGCGTTGCCTTGGCGGCCTCGTACTCCTCCCTCGCTGCCATCCGTTCCGGATGCGGGGCTCCCATGGCCACCACTCGGTCGGCCTCCAGTCTCCGCATCTTCACGGTGGCGTTTGCCATAGCTGCTGACGTCCCCCCGCTTCCTCTAGGGTTCCGCCTCGCCTCCTCGAACACAGGCGCGGTCCCCGGAAGGATCCGGTTATCGGTTCCGCTCCTGGCCCTCTTCAGTCGCCAGGTCCTCATCTCCTTCTTTGGGTCCTCCTCCCACTCCAGCTCGCTCTCGTCCGACGTGACTACTGGCTCCGGGTCCTCTCCCCGCTCGTCCTCGGCACCACGCCTCGGAGCTTGGGTGGGCCGAGGGTTAGGCATACGCCTACCCCCCGACCGTCCTTGCCCCTCGACGGGTCCTTCGACCCTCTGACCCATAGTGGCCAGCCTCCTTGTATGGTGCATTTCGGTAGTTGCGCTCATCTTAGTTGTCGAACTTCTTGTGACTTGAGCCCTTCGCTCGGCTCTCCATTACACCTCGGTTTCGCCACTCCCTTTTAGACCTTTACCGTTATGTCCCACGGCGGCCTACGTCGGCGTCGATCTCTTCCCACCTTCTATCTGCTCTCTGGTGTTGGTGCTTCGGGCCCGGGCTTTAGTCTGACTTTGTCGGTCTCCGACTCCAGACGCTCGTTCTTACGGTACTGTTTCCTTGATTCTCGTACCTCCTCTTTCTTCGGGACATTCAACGAGCTTATTGCCCGGTTGCCTAGCCTCTTTGTCTTTCAGTCCTGGACCCGTAGTCTGTTTCTTCCTTCGTGGGGTTTTGTTTTCTTCTCCCAGAGTCGGATCTGGTCCCCCTTTCCGGTGGTAGGCTGTTGACCCAGCTGGGCCCATCCTTCTATTCCATTCTTCCCCTCTGTCCCGCTTCCGTCGGGAATGTTCATTGGTGCTCTGGTTCGCTCGTGGCTTGCCTTCGTTGACTCTCGCCTTGGCCTGACGCTAGAACGGTTGTTGGCCTCGCAGTCTTCACCCGTTGACTCTCGCCCTGGGCTGACGCTAGAACGGTTGGCGACCCTCGTCCGTTCTCAGGTTCCGTTGTTCTTCCGCTTCCCGTCGTTAGTGGACTTATTATCCCCTGGTTTGGTTGTTGAGGCAATATTCTGGTCCGCTCGTGGTCTGCATCCGTTGACTCTCGCCTTGGCCTGACGCTAAAACGGTTGTCCGACTCGCCGTCTGTCCCGTTGACTCTCGCCTTTGCCTGACGCTAGAACGGTTGCCGAGCCCCGTCCGTTCTCAGGTACTGTCATCTTCAGGCTGCCGCTCCTGTTTTCCTTTTTTTTCCTTTTTTTGACCCTACTTTTCCCTGGTGGTGGTTGTGTGGGCAATACTCTGGTCCGCTCGTGGTCTACATCCGTTGACTCTCGCCTTGGCCTGACGCTAAAACGGTTGTCCGACTCGCCGTCTTTCCCGTTGACTCTCGCCTTTGCCTGACGCTAGAACGGTTGCCGAGCCCCGTCCGTTCTCAGGTGTTGTGGACTTCTCCGGCATGCCTTCCCTGCTTCCTTCTGATGGATCCGACTCTACGTTCTTGTCCCCATTCTCCTCCCGATCCTGCTGTTTTAGATCGCTGACATGTACCGTGCGTTCCTTTTTGTTCATCCGGTGGCGAATCTTACATATCACTGGCGATATGAAATCCACAATTTGATACGGTCCATCGAACTTCGGAGCTAGTTTGGCCGCAAACCCTTCAGCCTCTTTAGACAAATGGTGCTCCTTGGCCCACCCCACTTCACCAACGCTTGGCTTCCACTGTTTTCTCCGTAGGTTGTAATGCCTTGCTTGGTCCTGGGACACCCTCTCTAGGTTCCTGCGCACAATCTCGAAGACCTCTCTCATCTTCTCAGCGTTTCCTTCCGGTGACTCTGGTTGCCTTCCCGTACCTAGCGTTTCTCTGTCATAGAGTGCGTTCGGTAATCTTGGCTCGCGGCCCTGTGTCAAAAATGCCGGTGAGTAGCCTGTGGAATCTGAAACACTGGAATTCACAGCCAGCATGATTTCGGGCCACCTTTCATCCTAATTCCTCTGGTTCTGTCCGGCAAACTGCGCTATCATTGTCTTCACAGTGCGGTTTGCTCTCTCTGTCGGATTCTCCTGTGGGGTATACGGTGCCGTAAACGGCTGCTTTGTCCCCAGGTCGTTGAGGAACTTCTTAAAAGCCCGGCTCGTGAACTGCACGCCGTTGTCCGTGATCACCACCTTCGGTACTCCAAATCGTGAGACTATGCGTTCCCTGAACGCTTTCTGCAACGTTTCCGCCGTGGCTGTTCGCAAAGGCACCAACTCCGTCCACTTCGAAAACCTGTCGATCAGTACCAACAACATACTGTTTCCGTGTTTCGACCGTGGTCCGACGAAATCGGCGCACACTGTCGCCCAGGGTTCCTCCGGGATCTGTGTCAACATCTTTCCCGCCGCCTGCCGCTGATTCGGTTTGAACCTGGCGCAGTCCTCGCACTTCCGAATGTAGGCCCTTGCGTCTCTCTGCATTCCTGGCCAGTAGTACCGGGCTGCAAGCCGTGCAATCGTCTTCCGACTGCCTAAATGACCGGCTGCTGGGGAATCGTGGTTTTCACGCAAGACAGTTTCTCTCAGCTGCCGCGGAACACATAGCTTCCAGGTCACTACATCTTCGTTCCCTGCTCTATGCGGAATCTGCCTGTAAAGGGTGCTACCCTCCCACACGTAGTCTGGGAACTTTTGAGGCTGTGCTTTTAGTTTTTCTCGCATTTCCTTGATCCAGCTGCTCTCTGATTCGGCCCCCTTGTCCTGCGTTCTTCTCAGCATATCGGGTTCTGCTGAGACCGGCTCTGGCAGTGGCTGCCTCGACAATGCGTCTGCTACCACGTTCAACTGGCCTTTCCTGTATGCTACCTCGAAGTCGTACTGCTGCAGCTCCAACGCCCATCTGGCAATCCTTCCCGAAGGGCTTTCTATGCTGTTCAGCCACTTCAGCGCCATATGATCCGTCACCACCTTAAAGTGGTATCCCTCAAGGTACGGCCTTAGCTTCCGAATAGCCCACACAATTGCCAAGCACTCCTTCTCCGTTGTCGAGTAGTTCTTCTCGGCTCCGTTTAGGGTCCGGCTGGAGTATGAAATGACCCTTTCGCCATCTTCTGTGTCCTGCGTGAGGATTGCCCCAATCCCGTAGTCACTGGCGTCCGTTTGCAGGATGAACGTTCTCCCGAAGTCGGGGCAAGCCAAGACTGGGTCGGTAACCAATCTGGCTTTTACCTCCTCGAAGGCTTGCTGGTGGTCCTGTGACCATGTCCACTTGGTACCCTTGCGGAGGAGGTCGTTGAGTGGCCTTACAATGCGCGCGAAGTCAGGCACGAAACGTCGGTACCACGATGCGACTCCAAGGTATTGCCTCAGTTCTCGGACCGATGCACTATGGGGCGAACGACCACTTTAAGTGGAATAAACCCATTTTTTAAAAGTCGTTAAAAAAAATTTTTGGAAATTGAAATGTATTCAAAAAACTTAAATCTATCATGTTACGTACTTGAAATTTTAAAAGAGGGCGCCACTGTTCAGTGAACAGCTGTTTAGTCAGCTGTTTCGTTTGCGCTGCCACACCGATAACCGCATTTTTGTTAATCGCTGAAAAATCTTGCAAGTTTGAAGTGACAAAAAGTGCATAAACAATTATCAAAATTGTTATTTATAACATGCAATCCAATCCTTGTGGTTTGTAATATGTGTTTGTGATCGTCGAATGTTGAAATTAATTGTGGTGTCCCAATAATCTTCTGTATGTTCTAACCCTAATAAAACACAACTTTTGTAGTGTATTCTAATTTTTAAATAGAGCAACAAAGTGAGTCCGGCTCTCTCCGGCTCTAAAACCTGTTATATGTTGTAGAGTTATCAATTCTTAGTATATGCTATTAGTATAAATGCACACTTTTGCACACTTTCTCCAAAATTTAACTTTTAAGGGACTAACCTCAAAGTGAAAAACAGCAAATTGTTTGAGAAATAGAAAAAAAAGACGACGAGTAATGCAAAAAATAACGTCATTTTTAATTGTTTTAAAGCTTTAATTCGAGGATGACGATGAACGATAGGTGTGAAACATAAATATATTTATAACAATAAAATTCTAGTTCCGTAAATTTTAGATTTTATGGGAAACATAAGTTTTACAAACATATTTATGCTATATTTAGAAACAAAACTGTGAGGCAAGAAGAAAAACTTCAATATTTGTTAAAGACAAGATAATCAACCCCCAATTGTTACTTTATTGGATTATTTTAAGATTATATTTTAAATTTTTTAGATCAAAAAATTTTTTTCTGTACACTGAAAAAAAATTTGTCTTGTTTTTTTTTGCTTGAAGGCAAAACCACGCCCATTTTTCCTCAATTATATTACTTTTTTTATCATGAACATAAATCAAAAAACAGAACCTAAATATGTTGCTTCGTTCTCGAGTTATTAATTAATTCCACAAAAAGTGGTCGTTCGCCCCATAGTGCGATGACGGTGGTTCTAGCTGGGCTATCGCTGCCCAGGGTCCGTGCCTATCCCTTGGCTTGTGACGCGGTGCCCTAGGTACAGAAGTTCTTGTTTGAAGAACTGGCATTTTTCTGGGTTTATTTTCAGGTTCGCCTTCTTCAAGCGACTGAATACCTCCCTGAGGTTTCTCTTGTGTTCCTCTAGGGTGCGGCCAATCACGATGATGTCGTCTTGATACGCAAATGCATGCGGCGACATTTCCGGTCCAATCACCTGATCCAGGGCCCGTTGAAATGTGGCCGACGCGGAGTGTAACCTAAATGGCATCACCTTCCATTGGAACAGCCCTTTCCCTGGGACCGTGAAGGCCGTGAAACCACGGCTTGATTCTTCCAGTGGTATTTGCCAATACCCATCCTTTAGGTCCAGGCTGCTTATAAACCGCGCCTCCCTTAGTTGGTCGAGGATGTAGTTTATCCGTGGCATCAGGTAGGCATCCTTTATGGATTTCGCGTTTATCTGCCCGAAGTCCACGCTAGTCTCCATTTTCCCGTTTCCTTCTTCACCATGACTATGGGTGAGCTGTATGGGCTCCTTGAATGCTCTATCATCCCCATCTCCAGCAGTTCGTCCACCTTCGCGTTGATCTCCCCTTGAATCTTTGGATTCTTGGGGTAGTATCTCTGCTTAATTGGTTTATCGTCCTTCATGGTTATCGTGTGCTCGGCTATACTCGATGTTCCGGTCGTGGCTTGAAACTTCGCGAGCTCTGTTTCCAGGAATTTGTTCACGTCGTCCTCTTCGCCGTCCTTTTGGACTAATGCGACCGACAACTTCTCCTCGAGCCACCCGTTGTGTCTGCCTCTGGCCGGTATTCGGATTTCATGACCGGCGCACTTGATCTCGGCCCCGACTTGCGTGAGGAAATTCCACCCCAGCACCAACGCATCCACTATCCCTGGTAATATTAGCAGGCTCATGACGAGTCGCCTGTTGCCGAACTCCACTCCTATTTCGAGCTTTGCGTTGATTTCGCCACACCTTCCATCTGCCAACCTAACCTGCCGTCGTATCCTTGTAATCGCTCCATGGGCAGCCAGCTTGTCCGCCAGCTCTTCACTTATGAAGCCTGCTGTTGCCCCGGTGTCGATCGTAGCCTTGTACGTGTCCCCACCAATCGTTACCGCTGCGGACAACTGCTGCTCCTCCTCGATTAGTTTTCCGGTTAGTTTGGAGAGGCGGCATCTTGCGACCCCGGCTCGTCTCTCTGCGGCTGGGATCGCTGGCCATTTCCCGCTCTCTGGCAGCATTCTGTGCTTCGGACTCCTATCTTCCCGCACATCCAGCAGAACAGCAGCCTCTGTTTTCGGCAGCCTCTTGCCCAATGGTCGTGTCCGCCGCACCTGCGACACGCTTCCTGTGGATTGGCAATATGGGTTGACGTTGTTCCAGTGTGTCTCTGTGTGGGGACTGGCGGCCTCCATAGGGTCGTGTTTTGTCGCCTGGCCGGGACCGGGGTATATTGCGCCCACTGTTCCCGGGTATGCGTGCCTGGATCTCTTGAGTCCTCACACCTTCTGCACGTGACGTGTGTTGCGGCCGGGGCTTTGTTGCGGCTGTATTTGTGCTCTTCCGCAAATGCCTCCCGTTCCCTGTGCAGTTCCTCGTATTCATCTGCCAGGATCATGAGAGCCTCTAGGTCGTCCACGTGGTAGGATCTCAACGCTATTCGGAGGTCTGGCGTGCAGTTCTCCTTGATGAGCTCCAGCTTTTCTTTCTTCCCATACCCAAGGGGTCTTATCAGGGTCTGCATCTCGACCATGTAGTCCTTGAATGCCTCCCTGAACCCTTGTTTCCTTTGTCTCGCCTTGTCCGCGAGCTTCGTGAAATATCCCCTGGGCAGGAAATACGTCTGGAAACTGTTTATGAACTCGGCCCAAGTCCTCCAGTGCTTGTTGTTGGCTATGTACCACTTCAGAGCCTTTCCCTGCATTAATTCCGGCATGGCTCGGGGAATCATGTTCAGGTCCAAACCATATGTGTTTGCGGACCATTCCACCTGCTCCAGGAATTCGAGGGGTTTTTCTTCTCCGTCGAAGCGAAAAGACCACTCTCTTACTTGCTTTGCTACTTTGTAGTCTGGCGGGCTGGACCTGGGTCTTTCTGGACTTGGCCTCCTTTCCCTGCTTGTCTCTCTCCGTTGCCCTTCTCGAAACATCTCCTCCATGTTTAGACTTGCGATTAAGTCTTCACCCTCGGGGTTCGTAAGCTTTATGCTTGGACCTGGTCTGTCTGGATATGCTGCCTCCAATTCTGTCCAGACTGCTGCGAGCTTTGGGTCGTTCTCTGTCTCTGCGTAGTACTCCGCTAGGGCTTTCCGCATGTCCTCTGTCCTTCCGAACAGCGATATGCGCAACCTCTGTGCGACATATGCGAAATCTTCCTTTTTGAGACGGTAGATCCAACTTCTACCCATACTGCTTTATTTGTGTTTACTGCCGGGATAATCACGTTATTTGGGCGCCAGATGTAACGAACTGATTTACTTGCTCGGCTCGCTACGGAATACGTGCGGCTAGCTCAGTAGAGTTTGTGCGTTCGTCCCACCAAATTTATAGAATAACGTGATCACCCGGTTACCAGTAATAACACTCGCAGTTTCGTTCTCGGGTCTTTATTTGAGCTCAGTTTACAATGTATTTCAATTGTCCGGACGCCTCTGCTCTCTCGTCGTGGCCTCGGATCTTCGCCTGGTATTGCCGCTGACGCGCGAGAAGGAAGGTCGAGGGCTTAGGGAAGCGTCACCGTTCCCAGACTAGGGTGAACAATTGGTGGGGCTCTCAAAGGCATACGCCTCGCTAGCCACAACCTCTTGTCCCTTGCTCTGTCCCGGCCGGTCCCGGCTGGTCCCGCCAGACGCTTGCTCAGTTCCTTCCGACGCACCGCGCTATCGCCCGGATACGCCGTAGTCCCTGTAGCAAGACGCCCAGTGAAAGACGAACGTTCCACCCTACCTTTTCTCTTCTGCCGGTGCGGTCGGACCTGGGTGTCCTGCTCGGCGGCCGGGTTCCACTGTCTTACCGCCTTCGTCGTCCTGGGTGACGCGGACCTTCGTTGTTGGGCGCTCGTCTCGTGGGCTGGGAATTGTTGTCGTACGCAGACTCACGGAAGCTCACGGCTGTGTTCCCCAAGGCAAACGCCTGTGGAACAGCAACGCGTCAACCCCACGTCTGGTTTGGACTGGTGGCGCCGGTACCACGCCTGCTTGGATTGCACGGACACACCAGGCTATCGCCTGGTTCAAGCACGCGATCTCCTACACAGTCCACCGGGTCTACACCACAATCCCTGCCGCTTCCTCGGGTGCCCGCTTAGGTCTGGCCTCTCCTGTTGTTTGCCTCCTGGCTACTCGTGCTTCGTCGTTTGGACCTCAGCTACCTGCGTCTCAGTTCGGAGACCTTCTCGTCCCGAACGTCTTGACGTAGCGATCTTGCTCCTTGGTGACTATCACGGTCGTAGCTCCTCTGCTGACTTCGTTCTAGCGTTGTTGACTCGTACACTTGCTTTCCTTGACTGTCGGTCCTGCTTCCAGCGCTCGGCCTGTTTATATAGGCCTCCTCTAACGGTTTATCCCTTTGGTCTCCAGTCTCCGGATTCAAAGTCCATGATTTTACCGTTGGCCCGGTCCAAAGTTCGATTTGTCCCGTTAATTGCCTTTGAGCCTGCTGACTCTCCAAACTCTCTTTTCAGCAGGTCCGGAGTCTCCATCCTCTCTCTCTCCACTTCCCGAGTCTCCAAACTCTCTTCCTCTAAAGTCTTCAAACTCTCTTTCTCCAGCCCAGAGTCTCCAAACTCTCTTTCTCCGGGCTTCGCACTACCGTTACTACGCTTTGCCTTGTTGCGTAACTGGAAACGGCAGGCCCTCCTGCCGTAACTCCGCATTTGTGCGGAGTTTTAACTCCTCACAATGTATTAAAGTTTCTTTCAGGGGTTGTTTAATGTCTTGAGTTGCACGTGAATTGACTATTTTCGCCTGTGCGAATTTGGAAAACTTATTTATTGCTGTTAGGACTACCTGTTTACAAGTGAGGTAAAAGTCGACGTGGATAATTTGCCCTGGGTATTGTGGAATTGGTGTGTTTTGTAGCTCGGGCATATTCGGGTGCCTTTCGTATTTCTGTTCCTTGCAAGTCTGACATTCTTTTGTTATTTTTAATGATTTTAGCCCTCATTTGTGGAAAGTATACTTTTTCTAACAATTGCTGTTTGTTCTCGTTGCTATTGCGGTATGCTCTCTTATGTTCTAGTAAAATTGCATTTTCTTGGTCATTTTCATCTGTCAGGTCTGTAACTGTTTTATTAGAGTATCTGGTCTTGAAATTATTAAAGAGTGGGCACACTTCTTGAAGTTTGCCCAAGGTTTCTTCGTCGGTATAGATTCCATTTATAACGGAAGGGTTTAGTCTTTCTTTTAGAATTTTTAGCAAATTTTCAGAATTGAATGTTGGTTCTTTAATAGTGTGTCTGTGGTATGTAGGGAAAACAATTTCGAATTTGTAGGATTTTTCTCCCAAGAATAGCAGTATTTGATTTTTGAACACATTTATTGGTTCTTCTGCCATAGGTATTAATTTTTCGGGAGAGCTGAAACTACTGTGCACGGTTCTTGTCATTGCATTAAGTTCTCCATGCGTTTGCAAGGGAGGTCTACTCAACGCATCGGCAACCACGTTTGCCTTGCCAGGTTTGTGCAAAAGTTCGTGATTGTATTCTTCTAAAATTGCTTTCCATATTTTCATTTGGTCGTTACGGCTTTTTGGGTTAGTTGGATGAGTAAGAGATTCGTGGTCCGTGAATATTTTTATTTTGGTTGGGCCATACAAAAAATTTCGAAGACTTTAAATTGACCAAATTATGGCCAGCATTTCTTTTTTATTTGGTGCATAACTTTCTTCCGCCTTACTCAAGGTTCTAGAAATGAACAGTATTGGTTCGTCTTCCTGGGCTAATGGCTCCTATGGCATAATCCGAAGCATCGGTGGTCAATTGAAATTCCTTACTATAGTCTGGATAAGCCAGCATGACTTCTTCGGAGGCAAGAGTCTGTTTTAATTTATTGAATGCTTCCCTAGCGTTTTCGTCGAGTTGGATTAGCGTTCTGCTGGAGGCGTTTTTTAAAATACGGCCTCGGCCCTCTTCCCCTCTTAAAAGGGCTGTTAGGGGCTTTGCAAGTTTGGCATAATCTTTAATGAAGCGACGGTAAAACCCTTTCAGTCCTAAAAAGGAACGAAGATCTTTAAGAGTTTGCGGCTCGGGAAATTCGACGATGGCTCTAACTTTTTCGGGATTTTCCCTGATGGTGTATTCGTATTTTCCCTGATTTACTGAGAATGCCGTTTTTTCGATATCAGATTCTCTAAGTGGAATCTGGTGGAACCCGCTTTTAAGGTCTATTACTGAAAAAAGTTTGTTCTGTCCTAGCTGTGCAAGTACGTTATTGATGTCTGGTATGGGGTATCTGTTTAATCGTTTAATTTTCTGAAATCATTTACCATTCTGTGCTTTTTTTCTCCTGAAGCGTCCATTTTTTTCGGTACAATCCGTAATGGAGAATTGTATGGAGACCGTGAAGGTCTAATTACTCCATTATCCAGAAGCTCTTGTATTTGTTTTTCTACTTCTGGTCTGAGAGCCTCCGGGTACGGGTAGTGTCTTGAATATATTGGGCTCTCGTTTGTACTTCTTATAGTAGCTTCTACTCTTGTCGTGTATGTCAGTTTTTCGTCCGGGTCTCCAGAAAGATTTTTAAATTTAGAGCAAATAGTTCTTAAATGTTTCTTTTGAGTTTCTGTAGCGTGTTCTATTTGGACATCTAGTTTGTTGACTTCGCGTGAGCTTTTCTGCTTTATTTTAATACTTTTTTTATTCTGTATTGAAATATACCCCTTTTGCATATTAATTTGTGCTTTTACTTCGCGCAGTGTATCGCGATAATGGCATCGAAGGTCTTTAAGGATGGTAACATATAAAATTTTATAAAAGTATCTTTTAGGTCGAAGGGATTGGCGATTGTGTGGTGCGTTATAAGAACTTGTCAAAGAACGACAAGGGTTGGTTGTTTTTAATTGGTTTTTTTACTAGTCTAGGTTGGATATAGTTATACCCGATACTCGTAGAGTAAAAGGGTATACTAGATGCGTTGAAAAGTATGTAACAGGCAGAAGGAAGCGTTTCCGACCATAAAGTATATATATTCTTGATCAGGATCAATAGCCGAGTCGAACTGGCCATGTCCGTCTGTCCGTCCGTCTGTCCGTCCGTATGAACGTCGAGATCTCAGGAACTGCAAAAGCTACAAAGTTGAGATTCAGCATGCAGACTCTAGAGACATAGAAGCAGCGCAAGTTTGTCGATTCATGTTGCCACGCCCACTCTAACGCCCACAAACCGCCCAAAACTGCCACGCCCACACTTTTGAAAAATGTTTCGATATTTTTTCATTTTTGTGTTAGTCTCCTTAATTTCTATCGGTTTCCCAAAAAAATAATTACCACGCCCACCCTAACGCCCACAAACCGCCAAAAGCTGCCACGCCCACACTTTTCAAAAATGTTTTAATATTTTTTCATTTTTGTATTAGTCTTGTAAAATTCTATAGATTTGCCAAAAAACTTTTTGCCACGCCCACTTTAACGCCCACAAACCGCAAAAACTGTGAGTGTTGTGTGTCCTGCAAACTTTCACCATCTGAGTAACGGGTATCAGATAGTCGGGGAACTCGACTATAGCGTTCTCTCTTGTTTTTATTGGATCCGGTGTCTATCAGAATTTTAATCATCTCTCTATTACCTGCTTTAGATTGGAAATATGGTAACAAAGAGGGTTCTACTCTAAAAAATGTAATTCAGTATATTCTGCTTCATCTGTTTCTTGCTCGAAGTCTGGGTTTTCTGAATAGTATTCATTGAGTGTTGCTTCGTCAATTTCTGGTGGTTCGTCGTTGTACCCTGTACCTTGTTGTTGTTCGCTAGCGGTGTCTAGGTGAAAATTTCTCTGTCTTTTGTCTGGCAGTCCGTGCGGTCCTTGTGGTGGTGGTCTTTTTTCCAGCTGTCCGAATTTGGGTCTGTTCATGTAATTTACTTGTCTTGTCTGCATGCTCCTATCTATGTCCATAGGCTCGGGTTTAGGAAGTGGCTTTGGAGCCTATGGTCTTGGTGGCTGCGTTGGCAGGTTGCCAGAATATTGTTGGTACTGCCCCCCATATTGTTGTTGTGGTACGTAATGAGTTGCTCTATTGGTCTGTGGGACATAAGCCAAGTGCGGAATAAATGGTTGTCTACCTACGTTTGAAAGTTGTTGTGCGGGTTTTCTCGGTAGGGGTGGTTCTTTACTAGGGCCTTCGAATCTTTTTGAATAGGTTTGGCTATTATTAGCGTAGTTGGTCCTAAACCTTTGGTTTTCCAACTTCTCGCATAGCTGAAGTGCTGTCGTGAGATCTGCGGGTTCTTTAGTTCCCAACAGTCTGGGCAAGTCACAGTTCAGGCCTCTAATGAAGGTGTCCAGTGCTTTGTCCCTATAGGATTTGGCAAAAAGATCTTTTGATTCTTTTTCCATTTCCATGCAAGTGATTTTGTTCAAGATGAGAGATAGGTGGGTATAAACTTTTTTTTTTTTTTTTTTTACGCGCGAGTCCCACGGCTACACCTCCCGCCCAACCGACCGAGGGGCGCTGCCGTGTATCGTACGGCTCGAATCGCGGGAAGATAGACGCGATATAGAAGACAGTAAAGGACGAGGAAATATATGTATGCTAGTAGTAATATCTAAGAATTCGTTAAGTATGTTAGTATTGATCGCTTTAGAAACGGCAGAGAGTCAGAATTAGAGATAATAGGATAGAATCTATTATAGTCAGAACATAATACTCTGTAGGGATCATGCAACTCATAGTTAGATCTACAATGATTTAAAATTAAAGGTACGTAATTTCTAGTAAATCTGCTTGGAACAGTGAAGTTTAGCCGACTAATCAAGTCGGGACTATCCACTTCACCACGAATAAGGTTAAAAATAAAGACTGTTCCAAGCATCGTTCTACGGTTAGCTAAGGAGGGTAAGTTAATTAACATTAATCTATTCGTATAAGGAGGTAATCTACGGTTTGCATCCCAATTAAGGCGCCGTAAGGCAAAAAGTAAGAAGTTCTTTTGAACCGATTCAATGCGGTCCGAGTAAACTTCATATTGTGGACTCCAAACAGGTGATCCATACTCGAGGATCGGACAGACTAGAGAAATCAATAAGGTTTTGGTCATGTAAGGATCATCAAATTCCTTTGACCACCGTTTTATAAAACCAAGCACACCCCTGGCCTTATTGACAATAGACGAAATATGGTCTGAAAATTTAAGTTTAGGGTCCAGAAGAACACCAAGATCATCAACATGTGTTATTCTGTCCAAAGAGCACCCACTTAAAGTGTAAGTTGCGTGCATTGAGTTGGCACGACAAAAGGTCATAACTTTACACTTAGAGCCATTTAAGTTTAATACGTTATCACGGCACCATGTTTGAAAGCAATCTAGATCGGATTGTAAGTCCAAATGGCGAGAAATGTCCTTATATTGCAAGCATAATTTTACATCATCAGCGTACATTAGTACACGCGAATGATTTATTATTAAGGGAAGGTCGTTAATAAATAAGGTAAAAAGGAGCGGACCTAGGTGGCTCCCTTGTGGGACGCCGGATGTGACTCGGAGAATACAAGAAAGAGAATTTTTAAAGAGGACCCGTTGCGTCCTGCCATTCAGATAACTTAGAATCCAATTTAGGGGATCAACAGGGAAACCTAATAAATCAAGTTTTTTTATTAAAAGTGAATGATTAACAGAGTCGAATGCTTTACTAAAATCCGTATAAATGACATCTGTTTGAAGATTATTTTTGAAACCCTGTACTACGAAGGAGGTTAGCTCCAGAAGGTTAGTAGTTGTTGATCTGCGTTTCATGAAACCATGCTGACATGGTGAAATAATTGACCTACAAAGGTGCTGCAAATGAGGAGTGATAACGTTTTCAAAAAGCTTAGGGATAGCAGACAATTTGGAGATTCCTCTGTAATTGCTTGCATCCGATTTGCTACCTTTTTTATGGAGAGGGATCACAAAGGACTCCTTCCATATTTGGGGGAACTGTGTAGATTCTAGAGATAAGTTAAGCAGTTTTAGTAGAGGTTTGCACTTGCTGATAGAAATCTGTTGTGGTTTGATTACCCTGTACCAGCGAGGTCATTTGGTATTCTAAAGTTGTCACATCGCGTTTATCCGCGTAATGTGCTGTCAAGCATTTTGAAATGGCAGTCCAGTTAAGTGGGGTGTTATAAGACTTTAAGATTGAGTCTGCGTTGCCTACAATTTTGTTCCTGATAACATTAAAAATTCCCATAATATCTGTTGATGAATAGATTTGTAATATTCTCTCTACGCTTTTCCGCCATGAGCTAAATTCTCCTGCTTGTCCAGAGAATTCCCTTGGGCGAGGACTGTAGGGAGGTCGTAAAAGCACTAGGTGCCAAGGTGAAGACGAAGATTATTCCATTATCGGACGATTACATTTGCCAGTAATTTAATTTATATTAGCCTAGGAGTATCCATCGTGGATCTATGCAGTGATTGTGAGCAGCTCGAGTCTTAAAGGATCGACACAATCTCATGTCTCCAGCAAAAGAAAAGGTGATTGAGGATGAAATAGAAATTAAGTTGGCATTGCAGCAATAACACATCGATGGTGTCCAAGCCGAGAAAAGACAGATTTTGTCTTGATACTCTGGAGACTGGATTTTGTCATGGCAAGCTATGCGCCAGGCAGCCAGGTGGGAGCTAATCGTCCATCTTAAATGCGTAGGTAAGCCTTTCTTGCCAAAAATCGTAACATTCTGGCACTTCATTTAGTATTGTCAGAGCTTTAAGAACATACGTACATATCGATTACGCACGGTAGCCACTGTGACACGCAGTTGGTTTACGTAACCAAAAGTCCCAAGCATAAGTGGCTGGGCGTAATATGACCACACACATGGTATGTGAAGTGGTCAAGTGCAGTGTCAGCATAATTATGCGTGAGAATATGCGCGCATACGATTCTTGCGCTCGATCGCTACTCCCAACGATCAAGTACATAAGCTAAGCATATAACAAAGCCGCTCCTCTGCCGGTCTCGCTGGCAGCGCAGTTGCGCGGCATTAGGTTAAGATATATGAAAACCTTTAAATGTAAAGCAGACCAAGCATGACGGCTGAATAAGGCAGACGCCTTTCAACTTACTTTTTTATAATAAAGAACAGTTTATTAAACTCTAAACCAATTGAATAATAATTATCTAAACATGGCGACGGTTGGACTATACATCTGAATGTGCAGTGCGAAATCTGTAAGAAGAAATCCTCGATCCCAGAGTGTAATTGTGATGCCAGTGCCTCTGGGTTATTCAGATGCCTGTGAACCTGCATCGGCCCCCAATAGGAATTTAGATGCCTGTGCGCCTGCACCGGCCCAACAATCAGTTGCCTGTGACCCTCCACCGGAACCCCCATCAGTAATTCGGATGCCTGTGCGCCTGCACCGGCCCCCCATCAGTAATCCAGATGACCAGACCATAGATAACCGACGGCGTTTTATAAAACGCCCAACGTAAATTAAAAAGAAAATATATAATATATATATATAACAAAAAAATCCTTTTTTCACATTGCAATATAATGTATAATTTAAATTTGACAAACAAAAAAAATGTATAGAATTAAGAACAAATTTTGTTAATTGTACTGTAACGAACTGATTTTATTGGTCTGCTCGCTACGGAATACGTGCAGCTAGCTCAGTAGATTTTGTGCGTTCGTCCCACCAAATTTATATTAAAACGTGATCACCCGGTTACCAGTAACAACACTTGCAGTTTTCGTTTCTTGGGTATTTATTGTTGCTTAGATTTACAATGCGATATGATTATCCGGACGTCTCATCTCTCCCGTCGTAGTGCTGGACCCTCGCCTGGTACTGCCGCGGCCACACGTGGTTGGTGGCGAGATGAAAGGCTGTGGGCTTAGGGAAGCATCACCGTTCTCTTACTAGGGTGAACAAGTGCTGGGCTCTCAAGGCGTACGCCTCGCTAACCGCAACCTCCTGTCCCTTGCTCTGTCCCGGCCGGTCCCGCCAGATGCCTGTTCAGTTCCTACCGACGCACCGCGCGATCTCCCGGTTACGCCGCAGTCCCTGTAGCAAGTCGCCCAGAGAAAGACGAACGTTCCACCCTACCTTTTCTCTCCTGCTGGTGCGGACGGACCTGGGTGGTATGCTCAGCGGACTCGTTCTGCCGCTCTCGCCGTCCTGAGTGGCGCGGACCGTGACGCTGAGTGCCCGTCACTTGGGCTAAGGATTTGTCGTGGTATGCGGACTCACGGCAGCTAACGGCTGCGATCCCCAAGGCAAACGCCTGGTGGAACAGCAACACTCCAACCCCACCTCTGCTCTGACTGGTGGCGCCGGTACCACGCCTGCTAGGATCGCACGGACACACCAGGCAATCGCCGGGTTCACGTACGCAGTCTCCAACACAGTCGACCGGGTCTACACCAAAATTCCTGTGGCCTCTTCGGGACCCTCTTCGGTACCGCCTCGTCTGTTGAATGCTTCCGGACTACCCGTGATTGGTCGTATTGGACCTCAGCTATCTGCCTTTCAATTCGGAGACTTTCCTTGTTCCGAACGTCTTGACGTAGAGATCTTGTTTCTTGCTGACTCTCACGGCGGTAGCTCGTCTGCTGACTTCGTTTCTTCACGTTGTTGACTTGTATACTCGTTCTCCTTGACTGTCCTGCTTCCAGCGCTCGGCCTCCTTTAACGGTTTATCCCTCTAGTCTCCAGTCTCCGGATCCAAAGTCCTCGGTTTTACCGTTGGCCCGGTCCAAATTCCAGCTTGTACCGTTACTCTCCTTCAAACCTTCTGTCTCTCCAAACTCTCATCCTCCAGATTTAAAGTCTCCAAACTATCTTTCTCCAGGCTAAGAGTCTACAAACTCTCCTTCTCCAGGTTTAGGATCTCCTCGGCAGTGCCGTTACTACGCGTTGACTTGTTGCGTAGCTGGCAACGGCAGGCCCTCCTTATGCAAACTTCATCTGCATTTGTGCGGAGTTTTTAACTCCTCACAGTACGCCAAGCAGTTTCTAGCTGCAGGACAGATTTTAATAGGTAGGGCTACCTAAAAGTTGTAATTCACATTTAGATATGAATATCTATATACAAAAAAAAAAACACGTCTATCCGCCCTTCGGCGTAACCTTTTGAATTTTAATTAATGTCCAGAGTCTACAAACTCTCCTTCTCCAGGTTTAGGATCTCCTCGGCAGTGCCGTTACTACGCGTTGACTTGTTGCGTAGCTGGCAACGGCAGGCCCTCCTTATGCAAACTTCATCTGCATTTGTGCGGAGTTTTTAACTCCTCACAGTACGCCAAGCAGTTTCTAGCTGCAGGACAGATTTTAATAGGTAGGGCTACCTAAAAGTTGTAATTCACATTTAGATATGAATATCTATATACAACAAAAAAACACGTCTATCCGCCCTTCGGCGTAACCTTTTGAAATTTAATTAATGTCCAGAGGCTACAAACTCTCCTTCTCCAGGTTTAGGATCTCCTCGGCAGTGACGTTACTACGCGTTGACTTGTTGCGTAGCTGGCAACGGCAGGCCCTCCTTATGCAAACTTCATCAGCATTTGTGCGGAGTTTTTAACTCCTCACAGTACGCCAAGCAGTTTCTAGCTGCGGGACAGATTTTAATAGGTAGGGCTACCTAAAAGTTGTAATTCACATTTAGATATGAATATCTATATACAACAAAAAAACACGTCTATCCGCCCTTCGGCGTAACCTTTTGAATTTTAATTAATGTCCAGAAAACTTAATTGCTTCAAATTCTCTTTGTGGGGTTAAATTTCCAAATACAAAAAAAAAAAATCAATGGCCAAAATCGACAAATGGTCGCGGCAGGTGTAATCCCCGTCCAGGTAGAGGTCAATACAATAATGGGTACAATAACAATAATTATTATCAGAACAATGGGCACAATGATCAGTACAATGGTCAGTACCAAAACCAATGACAAAACAATCGAGGCCAAAACCAGAATAGTAGCAAGGGCAACTATCGTGGTGTCCAAAACTGAAATATTAATGTGCGAGCTGCTCAAAACAACTCGGAAAAATCCAATCAACCCTTAGATGCTCAGAACTGAGCAGTCGTTAATTTCACTCTCAACAGATTTATTTCGTTCTCTAACACAGGCTAAACAAAAATTCTTACGTTTTTGTTTGATACAGAAGCGGAGATTTCGCTTCTTAAGGAAAATTCAGAAACTTTTGAAGACATTGACGAAGACAATGCTATTAATAACAAGGCATAGGAGAGGGCGTTATCAACTCCAATGGCCTAGCCTTTATAGAATTGCAAACTGGAGGATACATAATTCCACCCAGTTTTCATTTGGTTAAGTCCAAGATGAATTTGTAATTACACCGAATAATTTAAATTTCCCAATTGTGATGCCTATTGCAAACTCTTCGGGTAGTAATTCCATATTTCTAATTACCTCAGAAAATCATATATTAATTCCGAATCAGGAAATCCCACCTGGTATTTTCGTTGCGAATACAGTAGCAACATCCGAAAATATGTTTTCCCGACTTACAGTAGCAACATCCGAAAATATGTTTTCCCGACTTTTAAACACAACGAATACAGATAAAGTTCTAGATATAAATGATCTACACTTTGAGTCTCTATCAAACTGCGAAATTGCCCAGACAACTCCAGAGAATAGAGAAAAAATTTTATTAGAACAACTATCAATTTTTCCAACTTAAAGTTTCAAGTTAAATATTTCTCATGTCTTGACTTAATGTCAAATTTGATGAAATTGTTTTTTAACGTACAATGGATCGTATCGCTTTACGCGATTACCTTTCGGTTTAAAAATTTCGCCTAATTCTTTCCAGAGAATGATGACTATAGCATTCTCAGGCCTCCAGCCCTCTCAAGCATTACGGTACATGGATGATTTAATAGTAATTGCTTCTTCTGAAAATCATATGTTTAAGAAGTTATGTTATGTTTTCAATCTTTGCAGAACTCATAACCAGAAACTTCATGCTCGAAGTGACCTTTCCCGCTCATAGATGTACAAAGAAAGGAATTCTTCCAGATGTCAAAAAATATAATGTCATTGAAAATTACCCAGTCCCCCTTGATGCGGATAGATGACGCTTGAAGATTCGTTGCATTTTAAAATTATTATAGACGATTTATAAAAAATTTCGCCGACTATTCACGGCACATAATGAGATTATGTAAAAAAAAGAAAGTTTCTTTTGAATGGACCGGTGAATGCGAAAAGGCATTCCAGTACATTTAATAAAAGCTCATGCAACCTACCTTTTTGCAATATCCAGACTGCAGCAAAGAATTTTGCATAATTACTGATGACACAAAACCACAATGGAGTTCAACTGCCCATAGCCTATGCATCAAGATCATTTAGAAAGAAAGAAAGTAATAAAAGCGTTGCGGAAGAGGAACTAACTGCAATTCATTGTACAATAGTAAATTTTGGACCATATTTTTATGGCAAACACTTTACAGTGAAATCAGATCACAGGCCTTTAACTTATTTATTTTCAATGGTCAGTTCAAGCTCAAAGCTGACAGGAATGCGACTAGAACTAGAAGAATACGAGTTTACCGTTGAATATTTAAGGGGTAAAGATAATTTCGTGGCAGACGCAGTGTCCAGAATAACAATCAAAGAACTACAAGATTTACAAAATCAAGTCCTGAATGTCACTACCAGGCAACAAAGTAGACAAAACAATATCTGCGCAGATAAAGATAAAGAACAAGAAATTGTTCTTAGGCAAAATCTTGAAATAGCTTCAAAGCCCAACGTATATGAAGTCATTATTTCAAACAAGGTAATAAAATCATTGCAAGAATAAATGTTGGTGACTTGTACACTAATAGAATTCTAGGATTAGGTCAGTTTTTCCAAAGGCTTGAATCGCAGGCCGGTGTATATAATCTCACTCAACTTAAATTGGCACCGCATGAAAAAATCTTTGAACATGTTTCATTTGATAATTTCAAATTAATGGGCAATAGAATTTTAGTATATGTAGGTCCCTTTACAGTAATAGATGTATATGATTGGGATAATATAATAATTAAAATCAGTAAAAATAAGCACCATAAAAGTTCATGAGGATAGATTAAAGATTTGTAATACTAAAAAATAATAATAAAGAGACAAATCCATGCATGGTATAAAAAATAAAGAAAATAACCTCTTTTTTTTTTGTACTTAAAATTAAATTTTTGATTTGGCTAAGATTTTGTTCCGTTTGGGAACAAGGAAAAAGAAAATAACAAAAAAATAAAAGTTAAACCAAAAAAAACTGTGGCCATTAATTGAAAAATTAAAAAGACGGATATAAGTTAGAAAAACTTAAATTCAAGTCACATGATTCCCGCTATTGCGCAAACAAATGTACTACATGTAAAGTACAATGTACCTGACCAAAACGCTGAGCCATGACCACACGAGCGTCCGCTCCACCACACGAGCATCCGCTCCACAAATAATAATAATGCACTTGCCCAAATTGCTGACCTAGCGTCTGTGACACTTCCGCGATTCTTCAGCAACGAGGCCTTTGCCGCGACCGACGCCAGCGACAACGCTTTCTTAGGGCCAGATTAGGGTACAATAATATAGTCTTAAAATTTTAATCAAATAAAACGGACGGTCTTTGGCCGCTCAAATCAAGAAAACCTTTTTTTTTTTTAAATAAATTATCTGTTTTTTTAACTGGCGCCCGAACAGGGACCGTCACGCGCGTACAACAAAACTAAGTTCGATTTAAGTGCTGAAAAAATTCTGCACAGTGACGGTTACAAAGAAAAAAAAATTTAAATAAAAACCTTTCGCGACCGAGACAGACTCCCGGCTACACAAAAAATTTGCCGGTCGACGCGAAACATAAAAAACAAAACTACCACCCTGGCAATAATAGATCGAAGTTTATCCTGCTCTGAGTTGTAAGCTCGCCCTCCAATGAAGTGTGTGCTACCGGATCCCAAGTAACCAACGAGTAAAAAGGAGTAAATCTGGACCACCGGGAAGCATGCAGATCAACATTTTAATGTAAGACAAGAAACAAAATATTAAGAATCTTGAATAAAACAAAAGAGAACGCTATAGTCGAGTTCCCCGACTATCTGATACCTGTTACTCAGCTATTTGAAGTGCGAAGGTGAGTCTTTAGCCCTGACAGTTTTTGGCGCTTTGTGGGCGTTGGAGTGGGCGTGGCAACATGAATCAACAAACTTGCGCTGCGTCTATGTCTCTGGAGTCTGTATGCTTAATCTCAACTTTCTAGCTTTTGTAGTTCCTGAGATCTCGACGTTCATACGGACAGACGGACATGGACAGATCGACTCGGCTATTGATCCTGATCAAAAATATATATACTTTATATGGTCGGAAACGCTTCCTTCTCCCTGTTACATACTTTTCAACGAATCTAGTATACCCTTTTGCTCTACGAGTAACGGGTATAGAAAAATAAAAGATAAAAAAAATATAATTTTTCCCAAATTTTCAACACAAAATTTTTTAGAAATTTTTTAGAATTTCATGTGTGGCGGGAGTTTGAAAACTTGCAGCGCTGTCCAAAATACTCAAGCTCACGTCGTTTCCAATAATCTTTATAAATGTGAGCAATTCTAGGCAAGCACTTTAGTTTTCTGTGGGTTACAATATTTAAGTTATGATCGTGTTATGATTATCGTGTTACAACCCTCTTACTTTTAGTCCGCTCACTACTCGTGCCAAATCAAAAAGAAAGCTAGATTCACCGCTCCCCTACCTTTCCAGGGTTCTCTGATATCGATCAGAGGTATCAATTTTCTATCGATAGGGCTGCCCTAGTGTTAGAAACGCTTTGCCGAACTAGTTCTTAGAATCTATCGTAACACCCCCCACTGGTATATTCCGGCTGGATTCTACCCTCCTTGCCTCGATAGATAGATCTGCAAGCTTTGTGGCTGGTCTCACGAATACTCCATAGATAGTCTTCACGTTAGCGCTCCTTACTTGACCATCGGCGCTAATCTTCATATCCAGTATACGTCCTTTTGGCCAGCTGGATCTCGGGTTGTCTGGGTCGCAAATGTACACGATGTCGCCCTCCTCAAGCGGTTTGTTGTTGTGGTACCATTTGCCACATTTCGTAATGACCGGCAAGTATTCCAGGAGCCACCGCCTTCAGAACATGTCTGCCAGCTGCTGCGATGCCATCCAGCAGCATTCCTTTAGTAGTAGGTCCCACGGCCAGCTTACTACCACTGGAGCTTCCAAGCAGGAAGTGGTTCGGCGTGAGGGCCTCCTCGTTCTCGTTTTCCAAAGGAATGTAGGTCAGCGGCCGCGGTTTGTTGTTGTGGTACCATTTGCCACATTTCGTAATGACCGGCAAGTATTCCAGGAGCCACCGCCTTCAGAACATGTCTGCCAGCTGCTGCGATGCCATCCAGCAGCATTTGTTTAAGCAGCATTCCTTTAGTAGTAGGTCCCACGGCCAGCTTACTACCACTGGAGCTTCCAAGCAGGAAGTGGTTCGGCGTGAGGGCCTCCTCATTCTCGTTTTCCAAAGGAATGTAGGTCAGCGGCCGCGAGTTGACAATCATCTCTACCGCCATGAGTGCTCCACGAAGAAGTTCATCCGAGGATGGACCGCTGAATTTCCTATTCAGTTGGTCCTTGTCTAGCGCTTCAAGATGTCTCGTAGCTCGGCACTAGCCACTTGGAAATTAGTTCCTTTGTCGCTCCAAAGCCCAACTGGACTGCCGCGCCGGGCTATGAAGTTGCGAATTGCTATCCGCCATCCGTGGTGGCCTAGGAGCTGCCTGTCGATTTTTGCATATTTGGCAGTCCCGACGTACTCTAGCCACTGTCGGCCGTAGCGTGGATACTCAAAACCTCTGTCGCAGCTTGTTGATCAAAGTTTCGTGATTGGCGTGCAGAAGTTTTCTGTGAAGTTCCGCAATTATCAGTTGCGTAATCCGGCTTTCACTAGGTAGTACAAGTCGGTCATGACCGCTGCCCATCTGAACGCAATCCTGAATCTGTAGTACGCCATTATCGTTGATGTACGGAGCCAGTTTGTACAGCGAGCTCTTCCTTGTCAAAGGTCGTTCCTTGAGCATCAGTGCTATTTCGTCCTGGTAGTGCTCCGCCTGTGCGTCCGACCACAGAGTCCTCTTCGCAATTAAAAGATCCTCTTGGGTGATCAAATCTTCCGCTTTCATCTGGATTAGGTCCTTTCTTTTTCAGCGTCGTAGGCTCCAGATCACTCTAGCCATACTCCGCAGGATCCTCATCCAGGTGGAAAAGCGGGTCAATCAGCTGTATACGACTCAAGGTTGCATTGCTAGCGCAGACTCCAACGAATTGTGCTTTTAACTCAGAATCAGCCTTGTTTTTTTTGGTGACCGTTTTCGTCCGCCAGCCTTTGGGTTCCTGCCACAGGAACTTCGGTCCACGCAGACTTCTGTCGGTGAAGTCTGGTACGCGTGTCCACTTAGTTGCTTCGTCCGCCACATTTTGGGACGTCGGAGCCCAGCGCCAGTCTTCCAGACTAGTGACCACGGGGATTTCGGCTACCCGAAACGCAAAAAATTGTTTGTATTTCCTCTGGTCCGAGCGTATTTAGCTTAACACCGTTCTTGAGTCGGTCCAGAATGTTCACTCGGTATCTTATCATGTCGACATTTGTATCTCACCACATTCCAAGACCTTTCTCTGTGCGCTTATCGTCGCCATCATCCAGTGGTATCGTTGTAGATTTTTCCTCTCCCAGTGCCTTCAGGACCTTACGGGAGATAGAAACCCATTTGCTTATCTGGAATCCTGCTTTTAAGTCTTCTTCTGTGTCAACACGTCAAACCACTATGTAGGTTTTCCAGTTTGCATTTTACGGCTCTTGGATATTGTTTCCCGAATTCTTTGGCATTTTTGTTTTTTACAAATTGCGCACAGCTTGGGGAGCAGCTAGCTCCAAAGGTCATTACTTGCATGACGTTGTTCTCCCGAGTTTGCGTGTCAGGATCTATAAAAAAACAAATCGTTGATAATTTTGGTCCTCAACGCTTATTCTCAACTGGTGAAACATTTCTGGAATATCTCCTCCAAGTGCTATACGCTTTTCTCTGAATCTGCGTAGTATGGGTACCAAGTGTGCCAGCTGAACCGGTCTAAGACACCGTTAGATTACACAGCTGCATCCCACATGCAAAGCTTTTCCAGCTTGTTGACGTTGGCCTCCGGAAATATTGGTAGGTACCAATATGGCGTCTGCTTTTGGTGGTGTGATTACTCTGGCGTATCCTTTCCGAACGTACTCGTCCAGTTGTCATCGCATTTCATTGGCCAGATCCGGCTGACGCAGTAGCTTCTGATTCAGGCAGTGTGCGCGCTTAAGGGCTGTGGGCAAGCTGTTGGGTAGGTCACTATCCTTATACTTCCATAGCAAACTTGTCTTGAATCGCCCTTCTATTCGCTTCGTATTCGCCTCTAATTGGCGTATAGACAGCAGGTCGTCGTCGGATAAGGTCACACACTTTGCTCCATAACCAGTGTCTGGTTCAGACCATATACACTGTCTGAGTAGTCGCAGAATCTCCTTATTATTTTCCTCCTCGCACGTACATACATACCTGGAACACGTGATATCTTGGAGCATCTGTGTTCGTACCGTCACCTTTTGATGGTCCAGCCTAGTCGAGTCTTTTCGGCGATCGGGTCCTCTAAATTGCCATCCCTTCCATCCATCCCATCCCCCAGGGTACAGTTGTTAAGTCCTATTAAAAGCTGGGGCTGGCCCTGTCATATCTTTCCAGCGGTAAATGCTTTAGGTGCTTGAACTTGCTCTTTAAGTGTTCCGCATTTAGGGTTTGTTCCGGAAGGCTAAGAGCTTTAACCGTCGCACAGTGATTTTTCTAGCGGGACAAAAGTCACTTTTTTTAATATTTAAATATAGTATTTTTTTTGGTTTTTTTAACTGAGCATATCCGTCTGACCATATAAGAGTTTGTATAAGAGTTTTTGTTTGTTTACATCATCAGCTGTGAGCTTTCAAAGTGAACATGTTTCAGCAGGTGGTCTGCAAATATTTGGCGTATAGTTTCGTGTTTATTGATTAACTTTTAATTGAAACAAAGTAAAGCAAATTGATTCAACAACTTCTGTTAACTTTAGGAAAAGGTATGTTCTAAATAAAACATTGTGTTTGCGACCCGTACTTTTATGTTTAGTAAAAAAAAAGTGTTTGAAGTTTGTTATTTTACCAGGTATGGCATTATGCTTGATACTTGTTTAAGCTGATTTTAGCAATTATGTGTCGTGTGAGTCTTTGGGTCGTTAATATGTCCAGAATTATATCCAACTTCGACAAAATTTAAAGTCTGTGGCACTTTTTAGGTGAAATGTCATCCCAAAAGCACGGTTTAGCGAAAATGATCCCGCAAAGAGAGCTATCGTTTTAAAAGAATTGGTATTTGGTACAATTTTAAAGAACCGCCAGCTTTCTGAAATGGAATCTGAAAGTATTACTAGAAAATTAACTAGTTTTATGAGCCGACTTACAGAAAAATTTAAATAATGTCATTACAACATAACTTATTTCGAGAAAAAAACAGAAATTTCTAGATGAGCCACTATTAATATACAATGTACCATCAAATTCAGATCTGGGTCGCCGCAAGAAGGATTTTGGTGACCTGTGCACCAAGGCTCAAGCCAGAAAAGTGTCTAATCTTGTGAAGGAAACATGTGATGAATTAATGGTGGCAGCAAGCTCCAGCCTATCTGTGCACAATGTTTTAATACACGGAGCAGACATCATCAACAGTGTTGCAGTGTCGACTAGACGATTCCCGTAAGGACAAAAGGAGTAATACAATGGAGGATGTTATGAACGGCTTACTTGTTTCATCGGATCCGTATATAACGGCTATGTCGAAAACTTCTAACACTAGTTGTAAGAAATTCAATTTTGATAAAACCGTGGCTGGGCTTTCGAAAACAATTTAAATAAATCAGATTCATCCGATTCTGATTAATTTCTGATGAGAAATATATAATAAATTTATCAAAAGTCCAAAATATAAATTTTCAGTCAAATCTGTTTTTGTTTACTTGAGTTATTACTAAAGTTCCGCTAGCTGGGCAGCCTGGCCCACTGTGCGTCGTGGAGAGAGTATTTAAGGCCTACGAGGCAATTAGCGGCAGCCCCAAATATTTCGGTATCCTGCATACCATAAGAAATAAAGTAATAGGTCAAGCAGACGCGGTACTAGAATCTTATAATGTGCCGTGGGATTGGTCCTCCATATCCAGATGTCTGACTCTGCATTATCCAGATAAACGTGATGTACGTAAGTTGCATAAAGTAACTATTGCGGATAAATACCCCATACCTGAAATCAATGAAGTACTCCAGCAACTCGGAAACAATAAACTGTTTTTTGTACTCGATCTTAAAAGTAGTTTCCACCAAATACTGCTGAGAGCGTGCGATATCGAGAAGACAGCCGTTTCTGAACAAGCTGGACAAGCGCGAGTTTTTAAAATACAGGGTGGAATAATCTGTGATAATGGAATTGAAGCCAATACAGCTAAAATCACAGCAATAGCCGAATTTGTAAACCCAAAAACTTTGAAGGAATTAAGATATTTCCTTGGGTTATCCGGATATTACAGGCGGTTCATAAGGGACTACGCTAGACTGGCTAAGCCCCTGACTTCACTTTTAAGAGGGGAAGGTGGACGTGTGTCCAAAAATCAATCCAAGGCAATAGAACTTGATGAAGAAGCTTTGCAAGCTTTCAGAAAACTAAAAGAAGGTATTTCAATCAACAACCGATGCCTCCAATTACGCTTTGGGAGCGTATCCATATCCATATCCATATTCATATCCATCTTGTCCAGGACATTGACAAGAACGGAGGAAACTATGCGGCCAACGGGAAGGAAATGCTGGCCATAGCATGGGGATTGAAGATTCTTAGGAACTAGCAAGGTATAAGGTCAAGATCTATACCGACCACCAACCCTTGACCTATTCCTTAACTAATTGGAATTGCAAGAATCAAAAGGTGGAAGGCGACTTTGGAAGAATACGAGTACGAGTGGGAATATATACCTGGAAAAGCGAACGCAGTAGCACTGTCACGAGCCCCCCTAACCAGATCAATTTAGTAACTTCAACCCAGCATAGTGCCGAGAGTTCAACTCATGATATAATTCCTAGCATGGAAGTCGCCATTAACGTATTTAAAAACCAAATTTTGTTCTTTACTTCGAAGTCCGACCACTACAAGTTTAGTATCCTCTTCCCTACTTTCCATAGGCACGAGATTCACAGGGAACAATAAGACAAAGACGAATTAATAAAACTCAAGACATATCTCAACCAATCTGTCATTAATGGCATACAAACCTCAGAACCAATTATGGGTAAAATTCAAGAAATATACCCAGTCCATTTTAAGAGGTATAAAATTCGTTTCACACAATCAAAGGCAACAGATTTGACAAACTAGACCGACCAAGTTGAGGATATCTTAAAAGTTCATAATAGAGGTCATAGGGGTTCACATGAAAATAACCTTCAGCTGTCCGAAGGATTTTATTTTCCAAAAATGAAGAGGAAGATAGACACGACAGTTGGGCAATACAGAATTCGCAAAGAGGGAAAATACGACAGACATCCGCCAAGCCCGGAATTAAAACAGACACCGCTTCCGACTTTCGCAGGTCATATTATCCAAATCGACATCGACTCCACCGAGAAGATGCTAGTGTTGACTGCAATTGACAAATTTTCCAAATTGCCTCAAGCTCGAATAATTAAATCTAAAGCGGTGGAAGACATTCGACTCCCATTAAGAGACCTTGTCTTTTATTACGGCGTTCCCAAGTACGTTGTGATGGACAACGAAAAAGCTCTCAATTCAGCCTCAATAATTTTTATGCTCAAAGATCTGTAACGTGCAACGGTATGTGTTTTACGGACGATCTGTACTGGCGGGGCACGTTTTAATTTTCCGGCTCTAGCTCGTCAGCTTTGGGGGGAGGTCTTGCTTGCACAGATCTCATACCAGCTACACTAAATTATCATAACTAAGATCAGAATGAACTCGCTGCGACATAAACAAGCTAGTTAAGAGAACCGAGAGAGCTTATAAAAGGATTCAAAAGTAAAAGTAGTAATAGAAGAAGAAGATGATAGAAGATCGGCAAACGGACAAGAGAAATTGGTGAAAGCGAAGCCACGGGTATTATTGTGGTCGCAAGTGCCCACCCTACCTATGGTCACCCACCTGAGAGCATGGCTCTGGTGACCCCTTTGCCCCTACGACCGCGGAATCATCAGCATGAGTTCAAACTAATAACTTAGCAGAACGTTATCTCATCATAGATTCCGAACGGCGCAGAGGAGCATCGGGCGTCATCCATCACGGTAATATCTGCGAAAAAAGAAAATCGGACAAGCCTAGGGAACTCTAAAAAAACCATCAATAATTTTGAATGAGGGGGTAGCTTAAACTACTTCATTTCTATGGCAAATGTTTTAATTATGTGTTTTATAAATGTTGAGTGTGTATTAAGTATAGTTGTAAAAGTTTAAATTTAGAGTATATCGAGTATTGGAACGATAGAGCAAGAGCATTTCATTTCAATGCTTGTTTAAAGATTAAATTAATTTATCATATTTTGGCTAACTGAACGCTTCATTATCAATTGGTTTTTTTTTTTTTTTAATAATACTACTTTACTTTCTTGTGTAAATGGAATTCATTGTATTCATTTTTTGTAGTTTGTATTAATTGTGGAGGGAATGATTAGCTTTGCAGCTCATGTAAAAAAAAAATTTTTTTTTTAATAATATGCATGCACAAAATATAAAGAAAAAAGAATTAGTTCATAAAAGGAACGAACTCACCGCGCTAAAATTCCATCGACGAAAGATCGATCTTCAGGCTCAGGGGAAATAGTTGAATTTTTGGTGTTTTGTTTCTGCTGCCAATTTTAAGATTTCATATTAACATTTTTCATAGCATGAGCTGAGCATAATTTCCCTAACTAAAAATTATTTAACATTTATTCGTTTTATATTGAAATTTAACTACTCTTGCTTTGCCCTAAAAGCTCATTGCTATGATACGTTAGATTTAGATTCCCTTCTGCATATGCAGGTACATCAAGGCGCGGCTCGATTAATTAAATTTTTCTTTTTGTTGGTTTGCTTTTTCTCGTCGCATTTGATTTTGTTGAATTGAGTTAAATTAAGAAGAATGGATTAATAAGTGCTGGACTGGTCCCGCGAATGCCTAGGTGGCCATCGCCACGTGAGCCGAAGAAAATTTCACTTTCAGGTTAGGTCACTTTTGCCCAGCTGACATGAGCCCTCGGGCACTTGCAGCCAAGGGTGCTCCTATGGGCAAGCAGCGCAGAGTGGTGCTCTTGTGGCACCGAGGTGCTCCTACAAACAATCGGTGCAAAAGGTGCTCCTATGGGCAAAAGAGGTAAAGGTGCTCCAATGGACCAGAGGTGTAATGGTGTTTCGATGGACAATCGCGGAATGGGCTTGATTGCCTACTTTTAGGTAGGAGTGGAGAACAATTTTCAGCGTCGAGTTAAATTGTTGCACAGCTATATTCGCTGCAACCTGCTGCTCCACAGACTGCCAAGGCTCTAGAGTTTTTTTTTTTGAAAAGTTTGTATTTAGCCTTTTCCATAGGTTTTGTTTAAACATATTTTCACTTACGTGAGCGACGAAGGCTTTTGGTTTTCTTTTAAACTATTAACTGGTAAAATTTGATTTTGTACTTTGGTTTAGGAATTTTTCCAATCACGGGTATGTAAAAAAATTTTCTTTTCCTAATTTTCTTAACAAAAGACGTATTTTTGCTTTGACGATCAGAATAGAAAAGATCGCTCTAAGAAAAAAAGCTAAAGGTAAACCACGCTGGGTGTGCTTTTTGTTTCCGCCAGATAATGCACCAAAGTGCAGTTTTATGGCCTTATCTTAAAGCTAAGCTTCGGATTAAAAAATGACACCTTTTTTTTGCAGAATACTGACTCTGACCGGAGCAAAAGCAACCATAGAAATTACGAACTATAAGGACGTACAAACGGCAACGATCCATAAGGGAATAGGTAAATAAGAACATCACCAACCAGACTAATACATGTCATTGATCTGAAGAATATCGAAGACACACTAAATAAATTAGCTGGACACATCGAAAATAGCCTAGAAACTACGGACAACTACCATATCCTGAGCCACGAAATGAATCAAACTTTCCCCACTTTCTACACCATTAACTCCCTCTTCCATAACAGTAAACCCGTTAGAGCCATTAATTTACTGGGCACCGCATGGAACTTTACATCCTTAGAAAACAACGTTAACGAGATAATAGATAACAATAATAAACAGGTAGTAATCAAGTGCACTAATTCCATAACTAATTTTATTAGAAAAAATTATCACTTTTCGGAAGAGATAACACTTAATCTTCAAAACCAAGTTAGGCTCATCGAAGAAGAAATAATAAATATAAAGTATGCCATTCAATGGACGAAAATTAACGTAATAAATAAATTTCTATTAGGAGAAAATAAAGTTCTCGAGGTAAACAAAATTTTTGAAAATGGGAATTTATCGTCGTTATCCATAGACGAAACGCTAAGTTTTTCGGACGCTTCAGTCTTACATAATAGAACGACACTTTTATATGTAAAAAAATTTCAAATTTAGAGAATAAGGAATACGAAAACATTTTAATCAAGCCAATTGTAAGAAATAATACAATAATACAAAACTTGCAAAATGTTTGGAAAAATAAAAAACTTTTAATAATATTAAGATTTGTAATAAAAAAATCGTGGACCTAAGTAAGACATTATGTATGCCTAGGCTTTTGATAGGACAATAGTCGCAGTGCGGATTTGGTAATGCAGATCGATCGGTTGACGATAGAATATTAATGCTTAACAACTTTAATGGCACGCTGAGGTGAAGCAATGAAATAAAGCATTTGATGGGCTCATATGTGGTAAAATTCTTCAACGAGACTCTAAAGATAAACAATATGGAATACAGCAACACCGAGGTGACATTGACGAGGCCATCATATAATTAACACCGGAGGAGACAGAGAGAATCAAAATAGTTTCTCTACAAAGATTGGAGAACCTGCATGTCAACAACATCAAGCTATTGCGTAAGCTCAAGATTGACACCATCTTCAATAGAAGCACGATCATAATCCTATTCGGCATTTTACTGCTTATCACGGCTGATTGTTTTCAAAGTAGAAGAAGGTCATACTACTGGAAAAGACACTAGCATCCTTTCAAGGAAATAACAGGACTAACAAGGAACACACTTTTAAGGAAGACCATAGTTCCACGAAACTCTCAGGATGGGCGGCAATGAGTCTAAGGCCTCCGACAACACAGCAAATGTGATAAACACCGTGGAGGTTGTCGACCACAAACAGGAAATAGAAGGAGTACAACATACCCTGGAATTCATCGCTGCTATACTGATCTTCCTGGCCCTGTTAAAGATCGTAAAAATGTACATGAGATCCGTACAGCGGAGGAGGGACCATCACCATGTCCTGGACAGGATTGCATCCGGTGTCCCACAAAGTGCTTAATTAAAAATACTAACGGCAAAACAATTAAAAGAACAAGTGAACCGGTACATGGCCGTTAATGTGAACATCAGCAAAAAACAAACAACAGCAAGTGCTCGCTCCAAGAAACCTGAGAGCCGAATAGCAGCCAAAGCGTGCTACAAAAGAACAGAAACCCAGCTCATTCATACTTTTATATATATGCATAATCCACTTAGGGAATTTTTTTATACCCGTTACTCGTAGAGTAAAAGGGTATACTAGATTCGTTGAAAAGTATGTAACAGGCAGAAGGAAGCGTTTCCGACCATATAAAGTATATATATTCTTGATCAGGATCAATAGCCGAGTCGATCTGGCCATGTCCGTCTGTCCGTCCGTCTGTCCGTCTGTCTGTCCGTCTGTCTGTCCGTCCGTATGAACGTCGAGATCTCAGGAACTACAAAAGGTAGAAAGTTAAGACTAAGCATACAGACTCCAGAGACATAGACGCAGCGCAAGTTTGCCACGCCCACTCTAACGCCCACAAACCGCCCAAAACTGCCACGCCCACACTTTTAAAAAATGTTTTGATATTCTTTCATTTTTGTATTAGTCTTGTAAATTTCTATCGATTTGCCAAAAAACTTTTTGCCACGCCCACTCTAACGCCCACAAACCGCCAAAAACTGTCAGTGTTGAAGACTCTCCTTCGCACTTCCACTAGCTGAGTAACGGGTATCAGATAGTCGGGGAACTCGACTATAACGTTCTCTCTTGTTTATTTTGTATTTGTGTATATCTTATTATTTTTCGGTTACAATTAATTGGTGCACGAAAGTATATGTATGTATAACTCCATCACTATATATATAGCAACACCCAGGATCCAACGAGTCGAGATCTTATCGCTCCGGATTAAAATGGGGTAAGTTTGACGGAACCATGTTCCCAAGTTTTTTTATATTCATATATATACATACATTCCCGTGCTCATTTTATTTTTACACCATTAGTTAATATAAGTATATTTATGTCAGGTTTAAAGAAAAAATATCTTATTGTTAACCTCTTCTAGGCAATTTATTTCATTAATAGGAGTTAAATATTTTGTGTTCCATATTGTTTTAAATTTATAAAAATTACTTTTCAGCGATGAGTATCCGCCTCGTTTTATTTATGCAAAAACAAGAGCCCTCAGAGCGACGTTTGTAGTCGTGGAATCAGTGAGGCTCGTGGCCAGGGAAATAGGAAAACTGTTGTGGAGTCCGAACGTAACGGTCAAATAGCAGCAGGTTGTGGAGTCCGTAAATATCGGTCAAACAGCCTGATTTTCCGACGACTGGCGGGAGAGGTTTTCGGACATACACTGTCTTAGGTGGACCAGTTCGCATATGGAGCCATTGTAAAAGCTCTCCGTGAGAAGGTGGGCCAGCTCACATATGGAACCAAGTAAAAACTCCCCTGGAAAAAATGGGACAGTCCACATGTGGAACCATAGTAAAAGCTCCCCAGGAAAAGGTGGGCCAGTTCACATATGGAACCATCGTAAAAGCTCACCAGGAAAAAGGAGGACCAGTCCACGTACATAACCATAGTAAAAGCTCCCCAGGAAAAGGCGGGCCAGTTCACGTACGAAACCTAGTAAAAGTTCCCTAAGCAGTGGAAGACGGAGGCATGTTGGCCATGTCAGGGCATCGACCAACATCTCCGGGTAGTTTTTTTTTGGGGCTTAAATACCGGACGGTATTTGAGGAGGAGGAGAGACTTATTAATGGCGTAACAGCACCCCAGCTTACCTATCTTATATTAACAGTTGTAGTCAGAAACTTTCACGGTAGATCGTGTAATATATTTAGCTGTATACCAAGCAGAACACAGAAAAAAAAACAAGTATCAAATAGAGCAATCCAAATACGTAAATGAGGGGGGCAAAAAAGAAAGTGTTGTTTCAACCCGGGAGAGAGTGTTTTTACCGGGAGAGTAAGCCAATCGCGAACACAAGAAGAGGGTCGTGCACCACGAAGTGCAAGTGCGGGAGACACCCCCGACTATATGAGGCACTAAATCAAGAGAGTCTTCAAAACTTCGAGAACCAGCCGGAAGAGGTAGGACACTTGTCCGAACAGATTGAAAGCGCGATGGATGAAGCAGCCGGAGGAATGGATTCACCGCTAGGACCGCCTAGAGGACGCTCCAGCATGTTGCCAAGGTACCATGAATGTTCCGAAGACCGTTCGGAGATGGCCGATAGGCGGGAAAGAGAACTAATGGATTTAGTGAAGCAGAGTAGAGATGCGGAATTGGAGATGATCGCTCAAGTAAACGCATTGAAGAAGAAAGTGGCTGAGTTACAAGCCACCCAAACCTTTTCCGAACAACCAAGAATGGCCCCACCACCTGGACTACCCAGAAACCCCACAGATAGCTTTTTAAGACATCAAGATACCCCAACACCAGAACAAGTGTCGCAAGAATGTTTTAACAGCCAAATGCATCGGTTAAGGGAGCCCAGACGAACGGCCACTCCACAGCAGATACCGGAGACCAGCCGAGCAGAGACCAGCCACTAACTGCACCCCGAGTTAGATCATAGTCTAACGTTTCAATCACCAGCACAAAAGTGTGTTCGGCTAGATAAATGGAACTTGAAATTTGACGGAACAAGCCGCAGTATGACCGTTGAAAGTTTTTTATTCCGTGTGGAAAGACTACAAGAATTATATGGCATAAGCCGTCAGCAAGTGTTCAGAGAATTTCATAGTCTGCTGATCGGTGCAGCCAGCAAGTGGTATTGGCAACTCATGAAGGATCGAGCCGAGGATTACGATTTTGATTACTATTCGCTTACCAGGGAAAGGAAAAGCGCTTTTTCTACAACTGGAAGTGACCTAATGAAGATCAAAGAATTAATGGAGAGGAAACAAGGGTATAACGAGTCCTTCAGCGATTATGTCGCCGACATGCACAACTTACACTTTAAGTTAAAACACAAGATCGCCGAGGGTGAATATGTAGAACTTTTGAAGGATAACCTGAACTCCCAAATGGGTGGGTTACTGTTGACGTCCCCAATATGGTCACTGGCAGAGCTTAAAACGGAGGGGCTCAGAGTGGATCGGTGGTTAAGAAACCATGGGAAACCGATGCTAGGTAGACATGTAAATGAGATCCAACGCTCAGAGAGAAAAGGACGTATTCCCGATGGTGCCCTTGTGGAAGAATTCCAACGCAGACCGGAAGACAGCCGCGAGTCCAACAGAACAGCGCCTGAGTGCAAAAACTCTTTGCACGATATGATTTGCTATACGTGTGGATACGGAGTCGATTTCTACCGCCAACACCCCGGAAACAAAAATCCATGCACGTCTCGATTCCACGAGGTCACCTGCCGCTTTTGTCAGAAGCCATATTACAAATAAAACTAATAATGTAAAGATCCCAAATGATAAGACTTTACTCGTTGAGTTTTTGTAAGAAACTAATTTTATTTGGAACTATCTTCGGTTTAAATAGGTGACATGAGAATCGCATATTAAAGTAAATGGCCTACGCAAAGGCCTGAATAAATAGTCCCCGCTTTATCGAGGTCCGACGCTCCGGCACATCTGCCTATCTTGAGCGGCGAGGACCTTATCTGTGGTCTCCCACTAAGGGACTTTTTTAGGAGGCGGGGAACGATCTCAAGTGACTGACTCATGTAGTGTGCACTTAGATTACATGTTTTTGAGCACTGCACCCATGTCGCCTTAGATAACAAAATCCTAAATATAAATTATCGCTCTCGATTCATTTACATAAGATATGAACGGAGCCCAAAATTGTAAGTCTTTAAATATATTCGTGTTCATGTGTGAACATTCTGCCAAAGGGCCAGCAAAGCTGAGATGTACATTTGTATATTAGTTGCATTTATAACAGTAGTGGACTGTATTTATTTGATATACGTTCATTTATGAACGGCGCAATGCTTAAAACTTCTTACTGAGGCAAATCAAACAATTCAATTTGAGAGCCAGTACATTTCAGACGGACTTTTGAATTCACAGGAACCTTAAACAACCAACTACTTTTCTTTTCTAACTCTACCCAGTAACTTTTAGAGTCGACTACTGTTTTATAGATGCAGTTCGCCGCTTTATTTGGCTTTAGAGGCTGAATCTCACATGCATTATCATTGGCAGAATTCCAGGGCCAACTTCCTTTGCATATTCTCTTATTTAGTTGCCATTTCTGACATTGATTTAAGGTGGCTTCCGTCATTATTTGATAGAAGTCTATCTCAAAATTATAAATTAAATATTCGGACGTTGTATGCACCATTATTATCCGATCTTCATTTCGAATTGGCACCGGAATAAGCCTGAACAATTTGGATGGATGCCTGCTAAACAGAGGCACTAATGATCAATTTATCGTCGATGAATAAACCCCTGGCTGTTAACAGTGTATACACCTCCTTAAGTTCCGTACCCGACCGTATTCCTGGAATATCTAGGTTCTCCGAAAGACTCTGCTGAATTTTGGCAATTTCTTTTTTAAGCTGATTTGGCCTGAGAATATTTGTATTTAGCCTACCGTGATTATTATCAATCAACAGGCTTTTAATACCTGCTTGAATTTTTTAGCCTTCTTCAATCAATGAGCGTAGCTGTTTCGTAACCATAAAGAATTTTATTGATTCCTTATAAACATAATAATTTTCTTTAAGAACTTCTGTCATGTTCTCAATTCTTATTTGCATACTTCTAAAATTTGAGTTAACATCTTCTGTTGTTCTCTTTAATAGATTAGAAGTTGAATCAACCACAGATGTTTGTTTTTGAATTAGTTTATCAAGGTTGTTATGGTTATCTAACAAATTCTTCATATTTTCTTCTAATTGCTCTCTATCATCTTCATCCATTATACCAAATAAAATATGATACAAGGAACCCATAAATTCGAAAGGAGCACGCTTGCTTCTAGATCTAGACTGCATCATAAACAATTTATTGTTCTCTTCAAGTTCCGATAACTGACTTTGCATATTATCTAAAACTAGACTACAATGCTCTTCAAAGCTATGAAGTCTTTCGCAAACTTTCCTCATATTTCGTATAAGCGCATTACCCTTTGTTATCATTTTTAAATATGGATCCATTTTATAATAGATAACCAAATTCCAAGAAGTACTCACAATCTCAACATCTCCCAGCGGGTCTAGATATATTGCTGAGGTTTTATTTATTTTGTCTATAGAATATCTTGGTGCTAAATCTTTAGGTAATGCGCTAGAAACTTGACAGCTTAACACAAACAACAGCATTGCCATGATGATTCCGATCTTGAACATTCCCAATGTCGCTCTAGTTCGCCTTTTTGGCTCCTGGTCAGCCTCATTTTTGTCAACAGACTTTATTCCTTCCAAGAGACAAATTTTAGTAATGGGTCTAGTGATATATCCTTCCTGAATCTTTACTTTAGCCACCCGGACCTTATCATCATTCCCCTTAAGGACCTTTTCCACCTTTCCTAAAGGCCATCTTGCAGGATGACAATTCTCATCCTTTAATAAAACTATTTGCCCTTCTTCTATATTAGGAATTTCCTTTTTTAATTTATTCCTTTGCTGGAGCGTATGAAAATATTCACTTTTCCACTTAACCAAGAAATCTTTCCTCATTTTTTGGATAAGTCTCCACCTATCCAAATTTCCGATTTTTTTCATCTTCCATTGGTTCGACTATTTCTAAAGGCGGTCTTCCAATTAAAAAATGACCTGGTGTTAAAACCTCTTTTTGATCCATCTCACTAACTATAGTGTATAATGGCCTTGAATTCAAGCATGCTTCTATTTGACATAAAAGAGTTGACATTTCTTCGTAAGTCAAAATAGTGTCGCCGATTATACGCTTTAAATGGTATTTCATTGACTTAACCCCAGCTTCCCAAATACCTCCGAAGTGTGGTCCTGCCGGGGGAATAAAATGCCAATCCTTTTCAAGCTGCGCTGCAATCGTTATATTTTCTTGTATTGCATTAAATAACTCTTGATCTAATTTTTTTGCAGCTCCTACAAAATTTGTTCCGTTGTCTGAATAGATATTGGAACATTTTCCCCGTCTAGCAATAAATCTTCTGAGTGCTGCTAAAAATGCGTCAGAAGTTAGATCGCTTACCATTTATAAGTGTATGGCTTTGGTGGCCATGCAAACGAATACGGCAACGTATCCTTTAAATGTTTTTTGGCCACGATTTTTTGAACATTTAACATAATAAAGACCTGCGTAATCTATTCCAGTATTAAGAAACGGGAATGCCATCGTCACTCTATATTTTGGCAAGTTACCCATTATTTGCTGAGCTGTATTTTGTTTATACCTTGCACACTTTACACATTCTCTTAAATACTTTTTCAACGAATTTTTCGACCCGAAAATCCAATACTTTCTTTGGCTATAGTTTCGCATAAGGTTTATCCCTCCATGCAATGTTTCCGTATGAGCATTTTTTATTAATAAGCTTGTTAGGTGGCATTTTTCTAAAACTAATTTTCTAATTTTCAACAAATTGCTATGATTAGCAATGAAACATTTTTGAAGCTCATTTAAATTTAGAATTTCTACATCTGTTAATGTTGGTTTTACTTCCAACTTTCTAATTTCCAAAATAATTTCGGACTGCTTCTTAAGGAATTGAATAGTCTTTTCTGACATCATTTTGAAAAAAATTTTTTTTTTTATATAGATGGGCTTAATTTGATAGTAAGTTCTTAATATACCCTTCAGTACCAAAATTCCTTTCCCGTATTTTTCCTCGCCAGAGTTCGAAAAACAAAAACAAATCTCACAGGCTTTTTCTAGCAAAGTTTCAAACACCAAAGTCAAGCCGAATTCTGTCGTGGCTCTGCCTCTGCCCGCAGTTCATATTTGTTGGCTTTTTTTCGAAGTAGTTCGGAGCAGTGACCGAAAATGAGAGTGAGAGATGAGAGGAGACAAAATCAGAGTCGAGAAAAAACGCAATGTATAGCTTCTAAATACCGATCTAACAATTGGTGGAATATTTATATTGTTTTAAGTGTATATTTAATTTATATTTGTTGATTTAAGGATTTTAAGATTTTTAAGAAATTAAACAATTAAACAAGTGCGTCCGTTTTTAATAATTTCTTTATGTAATTCTAATTACACGGGATCATTATGGTCGGAAATACCCTGGCACGCGCCTGTCAGAATTTTCGGTTTCGTTTTCCGTCACCCCTTTTCTTTTGCATTTGCAATTAATTGTGAAAGTGACACGTCGTGTTTGTGAAAAAATTCAATTAATTCAATCAATTCAAAAATATAAATCCGGTAAGTAAAGTGATTCGTGTTGATAAGTTAGCATAGCTAATTGCATTCCAAAGTGCATGATTTTGCGAAAAGTACATAATATGTTAAGCGCAAGAAATGTGAAGTGCTAAAAGAATGTGCACAGAAAAAAAACTATGGAATGCAATTGTTATGTTAATTTTATATTCATTATAAAATATACCACGCCCAAGTCGAAATGAAAGTTAATAATGGGCCGCGCTTTTTTTTTAAAGATAAGTTTTCATGCGCCTCAATTTTTATTTTGGCATACAAATAGAGTAGCATACAAATTTTAATTTTGATTAATCGCGCGAAAAAATCCACAACAAAAAGCCAGTCACACAATATAAATATTTGTTGAAAAAATCGCTTTTTGCTGTGGACTTCTTCGGTGGTAATTATTATTATTTATTAATGATTATTTTATGATAAAGCTACTAATAAATTAAATAATATAAAAATAATAAATAAATAAAAATAATAAATAAATAACACTTAATTAAATACGTTAAAATAAAGTAATTCTTTTGTCCTCATTAAAATTAGCAAAGGAAGAAAATGGTTGGCTCTAGATATATTAATAAATTAGCAGCTAAGGAAAGGAAAAATATTATGAGGCGAAGTGCTCTAGAAAGGCCCAATCAAATCGAAAGCGAGGGTATAGGTGAAGTAGCAGGGCCTAGCGCAACAGTAAATAGGGAATATTTGGAGCCACTTATGGGGGAAGATGAGATAGGAGCTAGTAGTTTTGATGTAGGTAGCTTAGATTCACATGTTCGTGATAGCTCTGACTTAAATACACAGTTAAAAAATTGGTATTTAAAGCATAAGCCAACACGAACATGTGCCATAGAACTTATTGAGATTTTAAATGCTCATAAGTTAAAAATTAAGCCCTTTTATAAATTTAATTGTTTTGATAAACCCGATATAAGTAAAGTAGCGGGCGGCTCCTATTTACATATCGGTTTAGCAAAACAATTAAATAAACTATCAGTGTTTCCCCAATTGCCGGACGTACTGATCATCGATATAAACATTGACGGACTTCCAATTTTTAAGAGTTCTAGAGCACACTTATGGCCCATTCTTCTAAGAATAAATAATATCCATGGGGGCGGCCAATTGGAGTTTTTATGGGACATAATACGCCATTTAATTGCGAAGAGTTTTTATTCAAATTTGTGTCCGAAACTTCCGAAATTATTAAAAATGGTTTGACAATCTCTAATAAAAAAATTGGTTTGGAAATTAGAGCCATAGTTTGTGATGCTTCTGCTCGAGAATAAATGCTCGCGTGGCCTGGCACGCCTGGACATACGTCTAGCCATGGTTGCAGCAAATGTACCCAGGTAGGACGAAAAGTAGATTCTGTATTGACATTTAGCACTGAACGTGGTGAATTAATTACAGATGAAAACTTTAGGCAAAGGACATATCGTAACCACCATTAAGTAGAATATTAAACTGTTCAGTCCGCTTTAGAAAAACTTGGGGTTCTAATGGTAACTCAAGTCCCTTTAGATTGCATGCACCTTATTGATTTGGGTGTCATGCGAAAATTTTGAAAAAAGATTTGTGGAAAATAAAATAGAGCAAGAATGTAGGGTTTCCAAACCAAGGAAACAGCTAATATCCCAATGTTTGCTATCGATGAAGAGCTGCGTCCCGCAAGAGTTTGCTCGAAAACCAAGAACATTGGCTGAATTGCCGCATTGGAAAGCCACAGAGTTTAGACAATTTTTGTTATACACTGGTATTGTAGCTCTTAAAGATACAATTAATGATGACCAGTATTACTCATTCCTTTTGCTGCACTGTGCTTACAGACTGTTTTCCTCACACTTGCAACGAGAGTCGAACATAAATAATGCCCAGCAAATGTTGGATTCATTTGTGAACAATTTTCTAATTATTTATGGAGAAAGTAGTGTTTCATACAATGTTCACGGTTTACTTCATGTAAAAGAGACGATTAAGCAAATAGGAGATCCGGTTTCAGGCTGTTCTTACGATTTCAAGAACTATTTACAAACTCTTAAGAGATTTGTCCGAAAGCCGACTCAAATCTTACAACAAATTTATAGGAAGATTGTTGAGGATGGTGGAATTAGAGTAGATAATGATTCAGTGATGTTGGAAGGTAGTGTTTTGAAGTTGAAGGGATCTACGCTTAAGAATAAAAGGCCAGATAGTTATTGTTATGTACTAGAACACATCCCGATTGAAGTAGATTATTTTGAACAGGATGCAGAAGGTATTTTTATTATAGGTAGGAGAATTTTAAATATTCCTAGCTTTTATAATGCGCCTGTATCCTCTTTAGCTCTAGGTATTTGCTTAACAAGTGGGAATATGACACTCGATTTAGAAAGACTTAAGGTTACTAATATGGTTAGGAAAGCGATAGCGATGCCATATAAGAGCAAAATAGTGCTAGTTCCATTTATACATTTTTCGTAGGGTTTACATTATCCCTTTGTTAATTTTATTTAAATTTTATTTTGGAGGTGTTTAGTCCGTAGGCGTATTATTATACCCGTTACTCGTAGAGTAAAAGGGTATACTAGATTCGTTGAAAAGTATGTAACAGGCAGAAGGAAGCGTTTGCAACCATATAAAGTATATATATTCTTGATCAGGATCAATACCCTAGTCGATCTGGCCATGTCCGTCTGTCCGTCCGTCTGTCCGTCCGTCTGTCCGTCCGTCTGTCCGTCCGTCCGTCTGTCCGTATGAACGTCGAGATCTCAGGAACTATAAAAGCGTGAGATTCAGCATACAGACTCCAGAGGCAAAGACGCAGCGCAAGTTTGTCGATTCATGTTGCCACGCCCACTCTAACGCCCACAAACCGCCCAAAACTGCCGCGCCCACACTTTTAAAAAATGTTTTGACATTTTTCCATTTTTGTATTAGTCTTGTAAATTTCTATCCATTTGCCAAAAAACTTTTTGCCACGCCCACTCTAACGCCGACAAACCTCACAAATCTGCCACGCCCACACTTTTGAAAAATGTTTTGATATTTTTTCATTTTTGTATTAGCCTTCTATATTTCTATCGATTTGCTAAAAAACTTTTTGCCACGCCCACTTTAACGCCCACAAATCGCCAAAAACTGTCAGTGCTGTAGACTCTCCTTCGCACTTCCACTAGCTGAGTAACGGGTATCAGATAGTCGGGGAACTCGACTATAGCGTACTCTCATGTTCAATATGAATCGGGCATACCTTAAACGACGGCGTTTTAGGTATCTTTAGAAGATTCACCTGCCTCGGTTCGATGACCGAAGAAAAAAAAACGTATTTAATTAAAGTATAACAAGAAAAACAGATAAAATACAATATCATTTTTTATAGTTCTTTTAAGATGTCTGAAGAGCCGACAACTAGCCAAAAACTCACCCAATTTGTTTTCTCCCTTGAGGGTAAGTGTTATTGCAGTCATTTTTATATCAGTACAATTTCTATTTAATAGAGGATGATCTGGTAATGGAAACCCGGCAACCCCCGACTATAAACTGGCCGAGATCAGCCAAAGGGTTCGGTCATTGGAGACGGCGTTGGAGGCCAACACGAAGCAGCTGGCGGAGAACACGAAGCAGCTGGCGAGGATGACGGCCTTGTTGGAGATTTTCGTAAAGGGGAAGGCGAAGAATGTGGCTGTGGATGTGGCGTTCCCAGTCACATCGGAAGAAGACCTGGTGGCTTTAGAGCAGACCATAAGCTCAGGGTCCCAAGTACGTAAGTAAAATATATATGGTCTAAGAGATCGTAAAATTCATTCTGTGTTTTTATTTTTTTCTTTCAGATGGAAGCAATAACAAAAATTTTAAAAAGCAACAATTTAAAAGCAATAAAGGGCGTATTGTCAAAAACGCTGTTGTGCGCCTACAACATAAGCGGCCTAAACGGGAAAAAGTCATTAAAAGCATATCCCAAATTCTTTTCCGTTCTGATTGGTATGTATATTTGTTATTTTGCTATAATCTAATAATATTATTATAAAAATACTTTTCGTTACAGATAGCATAAGCACATTAGAAGGCCAGCAGCCAGGAGAGAAGGCCTTGGCCCACGCACTGGCATGTGTTAAAAATAATGCAAACGAAAAAAAGGAAAAAACCCCTTGCTTATTTTTCGATATTCTCGAGGAATTCCTTGGGAAAATCCTCGGGAATTACTCGGGAATTCCTGGGGAATTCCTCGGGAAAAATCCTTGCTTATTTTTCGATATTCCCGAGGAATACCTGAGGAATTCCAGAGGATTTCCTCGGGAACTTCGAATTCCTCGCCACGAACGCCTGTTGTATGGAAATTCCCGGCAGATTTGTATGGAGACTTCCCCAAGGATTCCTCTAGGAGTCATGGGGACTCCCTAGGGATTCCTTAGGGAATTCTTAGGGACTGGTACTGAAGGGTATATAGTACGTGTGTATGTATTGTATATGTATTTATATATATATGTGTGTGTTTGTATAAACAGAAAATTCTTGTTTTGACTTAGCTGATGTCGTCGTTGTTGCTGCTGTTGCTACTGCTGTTGCTGCTGTTGTTGCTGGTAGAGGCTCCTTTGAATTTGACTTCCTTCTCTTCTTTAAGGCTCCGTTGACGTCGATGTTTAAAGATGATTTTTTATACTCTGTTCCTTACCTTTGGTAGGGGGAAACAAGAGTCAATTATTTTTGCTACCTTTAGCTGCAAGATTAACTTAGCAATGCTTGAAGGAGCTGGCCTTTCTCTGAGTCCCTTACCGTATAGGGGGAAACTGCAGAGTCGATTTAAGGCTCGATTGACGAAATGTAAAGATCCCAAATGAGAAGACTTTACTCGTTGAGTTTTTGTAAGAAACTCATTTTATTTGGAACTATCTTCGGTTTAAATAGGTGACATGAGAATCGCATATTAAAGTAAATGGCCTACGCAAAGGCCTAAGTAAATAGTCCCCGTCTTATCGAGGTCCCACGCTCCGGTACATCTGCCTATCTTGAGCGGCGAGGACCTTATCTGTGGTCTCCCACTCAAGTGACTGACTCATGTAGTGTGCACTTAGATTACATGTTTTTGAGCACTGCACTGCATTCCATGCGTAACCGCATCGATCACTTCGAGCCTGTTGCGTACACCCTTTTCGGGAGATCGTAAGACTTTAAAGATTCAAAACCGGAATCTAAAAGCAGGGGAAGGGGTACCATCACCCCGTTGACTCAGTTGGATTGCGACAAAGAAAATGTAAGTCGACAATAAACGAGTCTCCCATGACCCGGTCAGCGGCCGCAATAGATTGCAGAAAGTAAAGAAAATCAACACCAGTTCCGGGCACACTTCACCGAAGGGGGTATTGACTCCCCAAAATAGGGGAAAGTGAGAAATATGATTCCTAGGTGGGAACACTTGGCATAGAACCAATACATCAGAAAAAAAGCTCTATGCCGGTATAAAAAGACCATGGCTCACCGATGAAAAGTCAGAGAGAGAGTCAGTACCCGGGTAAACACCCGTAGTCCGTCGGTACCCGGGAAAACATCCGTAGTCAATACCCAGAGGTAGTCATCCGTACATCAAATACCCGGGCAATTATCCTTCTGTCCATCGAGGGGAAGACTCAGGGATAACTCCAGTCTCGAAGAAAAACGTCAAGGAGCAAAGACACTAGCATCCTTTCAAGGAAATAACAGGACTAACAAGGAACACACTTTGAAGGAAGACCATAGTTCCACGAAACTCTCAGGATGGGCGGCAATGAGTCTAAGGCCTCCGACAACACAGCAAATATGATAAACACCGTGGAGGTTGTCGACCACAAACAGGAAATAGAAGGAGTACAACATACCCTGGAATTCATCGCTGCTATACTGATCTTCCTGGCCCTGTTAAAGATCGTAAAAATGTACATGAGATCCGTACAGCGGAGGAGGGACCATCACCATGTCCTGGACAGGATTGCATCCGGTGTCCCACAAAGTGCTTAATTAAAAATACTAACGGCAAAACAATTAAAAGAACAAGTGAACCGGTGCATGGCCGTTAATGTGAACATCAGCAAAAAACAAACAACAGCAAGTGCTCGCTCCAAGTAACCTGAGAAAGAACAGAAACCCAGCTCATTCATACTTTTATATATATGCATAATCCACTTAGGGTATTTTTTTATTTTGTGTTTGTGTATATCTTATTATTTTTCGGTTACAATTAATTGGTGCACGAAAGTATATGTATGTATAACTCCATCACTATATATATAGCAACACCCAGGATCCAACGAGTCGAGATCTTATCGCTCCGGATTAAAATGGGGTAAGTTTGACGGAACCATGGTCCCAAGTTTTTTTATATTCATATATATACATATATTCCCGTGCTCATTTTATTTTTACACCATTAGTTAATATAAGTATATTTGTGTCAGGTTTAAAGAAAAAATATCTTATTGTTAACCACTTCTAGGCAATTTATTTCATTAATAGGAGTTAAATATTTTGTGTTCCATATTGTTTTAAATTTATAACAATTACTTTTCAGCGATGAGTATCCGCCTCGTTTTTGTTATGCAAAAACAAGAGCCCTCAGAGCGACGTTTGTAGTCTTGAATAGCCAACAATTTTTGTTGACGTGCGCACCTTTGCTTGGTGATGAATTCGATACTCCTCGCTAAAAACAGTTGTAGCCAACTTATCATAATTTTGTATGCTAGCCTCTTAATTCTTGTTTGTATTACATGGCACTAGCCAACAATATGTTACTCAATAAAATAATGCTATTATTGTAACTACAACAAAATGAGTAGGTAAACATTTCCAGAGGGGGTGCTGACGCGCGAAGTGGAGTAGGTCAACAACGATGACATAACGTTTGACGGACAACCTTGACAAAAGGGGATCGTATTGCGCGGCCCGCGACGATCCATCAGGCATGCGGATGCATGAAGGGGAGGGAACGTGGCCGAAACATTGCCCGATCGTTTTACAATCAAACTACAGCTTGTGGGGCAGTGAGGACTGTTGACTGACGAACGGTAGGAACTTTTTCAGGCACTACTACTATTCTCGTTATGTTGGGGTGGTGAGGGGCTTACCAAGATTACACGACCCAAAATCGACGAGCTTACGCCGTCCCTCCCTCGGCCTGAGTCCTTTCCCAGGACACAGGCACGAATACACCGACGTAACAGGTCTTTAACCGCTCAAATAAAGAAAACTTTTTTTTATCAAAAATAAATAATCGGTTTTTTTAACTTATATAAATATTAATATTAATATTTTGTTTTGTATATATATTGATATATATTAATTGTAAACTTGCTGCAGCTTAGAAAAACAAAGTCGTGCGCTTGTGTTACTGGAATAGGTGAATAGTTTCAAGACAGATGGTTTGTCAGCTAACTTAACAATGCGATCTCGAACCTCCGAGTACTTGACTTCTATCACTGCTGTCATTGCTTCCAATATAACCGAACAACAGCCCAACTTTAACATCGACGTTTGTAACTGGAACATACCCCAAAACCTGAAGCTCGCGGATCCAGAGTTCAAACGCCTCCAGCGCGTTGATTTCTTGATAGGTGCCAGTCTATTTTACGACCTGCTATGCGTTGGGCAAGTTGGTCCTCTGCGGGGTAGAGAGTGGAGGAGGAGAGTTGTGCCGAGCCCATTGTGCGGGCTATTAGCTTGACAGTGAAGTGCATTTCATTAAACACTTTGCTCGCTTACCGGCTGGGGAATATTCTGTTCGATTTCCAGCCAAGTTAAGTTTTAATCTGATGGGGGAGTCCTACCAGCAAGCTATGCAAAGATTCTTATCGCTTGAGAGAAAACTAGAGCATCGTCCAGCCGTCAGGGCCCAATACAAGGCTTTCATTGAAGAGTACTTGCAGATGGGACATATGTCAGAAGTTCCGACAGAACAATCCAATCCCTTTCGGAATCTTTTACATCATCATTGCGTCATGAAAAAAGACAGCACCACCGCGTCGACAGCTCCGCGTCGTTTTTGATGGATCGGCGTAAACTTCTTCTTCGCAGTGACTTTTTTGTTGATGATTTGATATCTGGCACCAGCTTCAAAAAAGAAACTATAACATAATGCAGCTGAGGTCCGCTCTTTTTTTCCAGAGGCAATTTTAAACTAAGGAAGTGACGATGATAAGGAGGCCCTTTTGAAGTTTGACGATGGAGGCGATTTTACAAAAACTCTAGGCCTCGCTTGGGTTTCGGTGTCTGATCAGCTTTGGTTCTCATTTTCAACCCTTCAATCAACATCAAGGCCTTGCCGACGTTCAGTTTTATCTGCAGTCGCTCGGGATAACGATTCTTTTGGATTGGTTGGCCCAGTAATCACAAAGTCCAAGATTTTTCTTCAGCTGCTGTGCAAGAAAAAGTAGTCCTGGGACGAAAGCCTTTCTTTGGCGCAAGATTCAGAATGGCTAGATAAATATTGTAGTTTTGCTCTAAATTAAAGATTCATGGTTTTTGTGATGCTAGGGGACAATCGCACAGCAGCCATCAATTCACTTCCAAGCCTGGGTTAGTTGCGAATGTCGTCGTCCTCCCCTGAAGTGGCCTTTAGCGAGAGTCGTTAAGCTGCTGTCTGGAAAAGTTTGAGTCGCCAGAGTTGCTGTGCTGAGGACACCAACAAGATTGAATAAGCTGTTGCTGATAACCCTTAAGGATGTTGTTGAAAGCCACTCTTCCAACGAGGGGAGTATGTCGATTCTCACAGCCGCCAGCAGCTGCTAAATTTGTTTCTTTATTTATTGCCAAAATTGGAGATACAATTAGTCTATTCGGATCAGCTGCGAGAGCATCTAAGCTCTCCAATCTCACTCGCTCTTTTTCACTCTAGTACTCTCGCACCTACACTTTGGCTTGTAGTTCTGCTTTTCTATGCAATCATATCATTTCTCGCTTTCGCAACCTACATATGCATGCATGCATAAAATAAACAAAATTTCTTTGAAAATCGCTACAAAATAGTTCCGTCGTTTTTACTTTTGCAAATATATCTAAAAAAAAAAAATCTTATTGCCTCAACAGCCATCTGAAGCTACATCATTGACGGATGTCCTTAGCATGACATGACATGACATCTTCTTACGAACTCGGGCTTTGGATGGCCAGGATTCGTCTCAGATATTTAATTTGGTTCAGGTGGGGTTGCTCGAAGAGAATCCGACCCGGGTCCCAGAGGAGAAGACGGGAGAATTACATCGTAATTGGATATCGGGTCTTTATTCGTAAGTAAGAAAGGTGTTCACTGTCGTTTCAGGGTAGCTGCTGTCCTCGTAGTAAGACCGGCGGCCGGTAGCCTCGCGGTCGTCCTGTCGCGTTCCTAGGACCGTACAGCTCCACGCCGAGCTCGGATTGACGGCTGACTCCGGAGATGGCAGCTCAATAGTCGTCGGGTCACGCGACCGCGAGTTCCTCCAATGCCGGTGAACGGGAAACAACGGGGAAGAGACCGTTCGGGTCTACCAATTAAGGGGGAGAGTTCGAAAGGCCGGTCAGATCTACTACAAGGGGGAATAGTTTGAGAGGCCGATCAGGTCTACTACAAATGAAAATAGTTTGAGAGGCCGGTCAGATCAACTACAAAAGAGAATAGTTTGAGAGGCCGGTCCGGTCTACTAATTATGAGAACAGTTTTAGAGGCCGGTCAGGTCTACTAATTATGAGAAGAGTTTTAGAGGCCGGTCCGGTCTACTAATTATGAGAAGAGTTTTAGAGGCCGGTCAGGTCTACTAATTATGAGAAGAGTTTTTGAGGCCGATCAGGTCTACTACAATACCACGCCGTTTACCCGTCTCTGAACTCCTTACCGCTGATCCTTGGCTGTTGGTCCGTTTCTGCTAGCTCCTCCTAGTGGTCTTGTCGCCGATCGCTGGCCGAACTCATTCCATTTCCACTTCCATTTGCTGACTCTATATCTTCCACTCGTGGTTCGGCCGGCTGTGCTGCATCCTCGGCGTCTGGGCGTGGTGGCGGTGGGATTGGAGCCGATCGCGGTGGCGCTTGTGGTTTCGGCGGCTGCGATGGCTGTATGGTTGCCACCCGGTTGTTGGGCTGCGGCATCCTTGGGATCGTGTCGGAGCTTGTTCTCCTAGATAAAATCCCCTACGGCCGGTTTGCTCTCTCTTTTCCGCAAGTTATAGTGTTGTTTTTGCTGCACTGCGGTGTTCTTCATGTGCGCTGTTGCCTCTCTTCGTATATATTTTAGTCTCCTCCACCTCGCTTCTACGTTTTCTGCCCTCATTCCCGAACCCCGCGTTATTGTATCAAATAGCGCATTTGGAGGTCTAAGCTCCCTACCGAATACGAGTTATTGTACGCCATTATTAGTTTTGGCACCTGTTCGTCCCATGTGGTTTGTTCCTCTCCCGATAGCTGCTCGATCATCGTTCTGTTTGTCCGTTCTGTTGGATTCTCTTGTGGTGTGTATGGCGCCGTGAACTGCTGTTGGATACCCCACTTCTCCAGGGCCGTTCTGGTTTTACGCCCTGTGAACTGTACCCCGTTGTCAGAGTCAGAATTTACGGCGCTCCAATCCTCGATATCACCCGTACCCCAAAGACGCGTAAGAATGGCTCTGCAGTTGCTTGCCGAATTGCTCCAATTCTACCCACTTCGAAAATTTGTCCACAATGACTACCAGAGTAGTGTTTCCGTGCTTGGTTCGTGGTAGCGGTCCCACGAAGTCTACGCAAATGGTCTCGAAGGGAGCTTTCGCAATCCTCGTAAGCATTTTCCCTGCGCCTTTCTGTTGCGAAATGTTGTATTTTTGACAACATTGGCATCCTTTTACAAACGTTTTTACGTCTCTTGCTAATCGTGGCCAGAAGTATCGGTCTTTCACTCTTTTCATCGCCTTAAAGGTTCCTAGATGTCCTGCCTCTGCCAAGTTATGGTTTTCGGCGAGCACCTGTTGTATTTCTTCCTCCTTTACACATAACTTTCAAGGTTGTTGGTCTCCTCGGTTCACGTTTAGCTCGTAGAGTCTCCCATCCGAAACTCCCATGCGAAACTCCTCGTTGTTCTTGTTATTTCTCACCTCTAGGTATTTCTGTTCCCACCAGTTCTTCGTCCCAATTGTTTTTATCTGGAGTTTGGGGGTCCTGGACAGCGCGTCAGTTAGTGCGTTTAACTTTCCCTTTCTGTACTGTACCTCAAATTGGAATGGCTGCAGCCCGAGTGCCCATCTTGCCACTCTTCCTGAGGGACTTCCTATAGAATTCAACCACTTTAGAGCCATGTGGTCTGTCACTACTACGAACAGATAGCCTTCCAAGTACATCTTGTACTTGTTTATCTCTCAATATATTGCCAAACACTCTTTTTCCATCGCACTGTAGTTCCGTTCCACCGGGCTCAGTTTCCTGCTTGCATAGGATTCCGTATTTCCGGATTCCATTCGAATTTCTGTCCTTTTCTAGTCAGATTCTGGAGTACCACGGCCTTTTCCGTAAAGTTGGGTATGAACGGTCTGTTTCACGACGCCATTCCCAGAAAGCGACGTACCTCCTTTGTCGTAGTTGAAGTCGGAATGTCCTGAATTGCCGATACCTTCTCTGGGTCTTTTCTGATTCCCCGGTCGCTCACTACGTGTCCAATGTATTTATCGTTCAACAATCTGTAAACTATGCACATCCTCCACTCGTTGTTCTTCTTTTTCACCAGCACCACCGGTGCACTATTCAGACTTCGTGTCGGTTATATTAGCCCCAATGCTAGTAGTTCATCTACCTGGTCGTTGATGATCGCCTGTTGCTTCGGGTTCCTCTGGTAATAACATTGTTTAATCGGCATTTCGTCTTTTAAGTATATCCTATGTGTCATAATATTACTCACACCCTTCATTCCTTCAAATACTTGCCTGTGTGTTTCTGGAATGTTTGTACTGCTTCCTCCGTAGGTTTATTCTTCTCCTCGCCTGTCGGAACGGCTCCAGGGTTTCCCTCGCTCTCCTCGTCGCCCGCTGTTGTTATTTCCAGTTCCAGTTCGCCACACCGTAATATGCTATCAGCTCCGGCCAGGAAGTCTATCTCTTCTGATACGTGTGTCAGTATCATGAACGATATGTGGAACTTGAGGAACTGTGTTAGTGTTTTGAATCCCGTTCGGCGCGTATACAGTTATATTCTTTGTTTTCATGTATGTTAAAATTCATAATTCCAATGCGAAAGACGAAATGCGTAATCAAAACAAAACTAATTTTAATGCAAAACAATTACTGCAGCTTTTAAATCTCATTGCGTATTGCCGATGACGAAATAACTAAGTAAAGGGTAGAATAAAACAATAATAGAGCACTTACAGTAAATCCAATTCCGGCGGCGAAAGATCTTTGGCTGCTGCGATCGGCTGGGAAAAAAGGTTCTTGTTTTTGGTTACAAAGTTAGATCGTCGTCGGATTTTTTTTTCATTATTTTTGGTAATACAATCACATTAGTATGTAGGAATTGTTTTTACTATGTTCATTTAATTTTAGCTTGCGGAATTATATGTTTTTTTTAGCGATTTCTTTCTTTATTTTTTGTACTTTGTATTTTAGTTTTCACCTGTTCATTTGATTGCCTTTTTTTTTATTTCATGTTTCCTATACCATAACAAGAGGGAATAATTTTAAACTTAAATGAATTGGTTTCTTAATTAACTCATTGATTGAACTATCAGGTGATATAAGTAAATATCGCTGATGAGAATGGCACTAGTCGCAATGTATGAGCTTATTGAACAGGGTAGCTCGACGTCGCATCGCCTGCACTGGCTAGCAGCTATGTTTTCGTTTCGTCTCCTTTATTTAATCACTTTTTGGTTTTTTCAGGCGGCACAGGTATTGCTTTTATGACGTCATCGTTGTTTTCTGCTTAATCTTTGCATATGAGACTGCTCACCAGGTAGCACGCTATGATTTTTTTCGATATGAAAAAATCGCCAAAGAAAAAAATAAAACAAAAATCACTCCCTAATTCTTTAACAGGAGTCATTAAATATTTACCCTGCATTCAGGCCTGGCATCCAGTAATTCGACTGCTCCTTTTCTGTCGCGTGGTCTTTTTTTCTGTGTCGTTCTTTTTTGTCTTTTTTTTGTGTTTGTTGAGTATTGAGTATCTTATTTGTAATTTTTTTTTTTTTTTATCATACTTATAGCTTGCATTTAGCTTGTCGTTATTTTGAAACACATTGCTAATGCAATTCAATCACGACGACAAAAAAAAACCAACTACTCCCAGACAACTGCTCTCGATGATGGCCAAAATGGAAAAGAACGATCTGGATGCGTGGGCTCAGAAGGTTAGCCCAGATCGGAAATATAGGTCCGTGAAAGTTGACAATATTGACAATCGACTGGCAGCTAGATCCACCCGCCATAGATGGCGCCACCCTATATTGATGGAGTAGCCATACAAATGAAATTCCTTTTTATTTTTTGTTTTCCATATCTAGTGTATTTTTATAGTTTTTTTTTTTGTATATAAGCTCGACAAGCCCTTCCTACAAATCCCCACCGCTAAAATCGCACTTGGGAGACATGCTCTCACAATGTGTGATACCAGCTTGGAGAGCTAATTTATCTCATGGTTTGATATCTTTCTCGTGGAATTTTCCAACTAATTTTCCTGGAAGGCCTTCCAGCTCGTAATAAGTTGAACCTAGCTTTCTTTTAATTCTAGCTTTCACAAATGCTTGTGCTAGTTTGGCATTAAACCCTTTTACAAACTTGCCAACGGTATATGACACGACTCGGCTTGTTAAGTTATACAACTTCTCATTCCGACTTTGTTGTTGCTTCATTGCTTTGACTGCATCTTTTCTAAAAATATTCACAGAATCCTCTCGACTGAATTGAACTGCTCGATCCTCTAACAAGTCCAATTCTCTCAACAGCTTGTATGTTGAACCTTCTGTGATCATGTGCTGACCAAAAACTAAGCGATATGGGGTATTGTTAACAGCTGAATGCCAACTGGATCGCAAGGAACAGCAAAATTTTTCACTGGCTTTAAGAATGGGAATTTTGTAAAGTGATCGAGTACCACCAATGTCCCCACGTGACCTGATTTTGAACGAATATAAGGCTCCAAGTAATCGATAAACCGTTGTAATTCACCTGTTTTAGCCACAGTGGGTCTCAAAACATAATTGGGATACCTAATACTTTTACATACTGCGCAATTATTTACGTACTCTTTAACTTCGTTAACTAAATTTGGCCAAAAATAATTCCTTCGTATCCTCTCTAATGTTTTGTTAATACCACAGTGCGAGGTATTAAAGAGCTATCGTGCGCCTTTTCCGGGACAACAGGTACCAGTTCTTGTGGCAGCCATAATTTCCATATCATATCGTCTGCTAGCCTTTCCCCGGATGCATGCTCTGTCTTCCTATAAATGCAATCATCGACGACTTTCACGTCAGGCAACTGCTTTTGAGCTTGCATGAGTTTTACCCTCAGCTCTTGATACTGTTTTGATTGGAAATGTGGACAGCGAATATCAACAGCGTGTTCGCTTTCTATTGCAGGCAAATCTTCCGTAAAGGTGCGTGACAGCGCGTCTGGAACTACGTTTCTTTCGCCCTTCCGATGCTGAATGGTAAAGCTTTATCCTTGTAGTTTAAGTGCCCATCTGGCTTAACGACTACTCAAATCAGATTGCGACATCAACCATTTTAAAGAGGCGTGGTCCGTTATCACAGTAAAAGTATGACCTTCTACGTAGGGTCTAAATTTTGTAATGCTCAGAATTCCGCATCTGGCCGATCACCAGAGCGGTCGAAAAACTTACCGAACGATTACCGAAACAAATACGAGAAGTAGGCTCTCGTAGAAGCCCTATGTTCCCGAAAGGAATAGCAAAGGAATTAAAAAAAAAAATAGCGGCCAAGCACTCTTTTTCTTTTACTGAATAGTTTTACTGGCATTCATTTAGCTTGCGTGACATAAAAGCTATGGGAATTTCAGACCAAGTAAAGGATTTTTTCTTTTTTAAAGAGCATAAAGAGCGATACGCTTTGATGGCTTCAATTTTAAGGGCATCCATGGATATAATCCCATGGCCGACAATATGACCCAAAAAATGAACATCAGGCACACAGAACCTACTTTTTTGTACATTAATAGTGAGACCCGCTTTAGCCAAGGCCTCAGCAATTTCTTGAAGAACATTTGTATGCCGTTCGAAGGTGTCGGAAATTATAAGAAGGTTATCAAGATAAGGGAATACCTCATTTGTAAGGTAGGCTGGAATTATACGATCCATTAGTTTTGACATGGTGGATGGAGCATTGGTCAAGACGAAAGGCATAACCTTAGACTGATGACTCCAAAACCGATCATGCGATCTATTTCCTCATACATGAGTTTTTCGATCGCCGGTGAAACTGGATAGTTTTGCACTTCCTACATCTATTTCGTGATGCAACAATTTTGTTTTCCCTAGACCCTTTTCCAAAAATGAAGGAAATAATTGAACAGCCTTTTCTAATTGATTACGCTGATCCGCCGTCAGCTCGCGTTGCGTGATAGTATCAGCTGACTTGTTATCTTCACCTGCTAGGCTGGATATCGCCAAGCCTTGGAATGTCAAGCCGGAAGGCAAAATTTTAAATTCAGTCCAAAAACAAGAGAGAACGCTATAGTCGAGTTCCCCGACTATCTGATACCCGTTACTCAGCTAGTGGAAGTGCGAAGGAGACTCTTCATCACTGACAGTTTTTGACGGTTTTTGGGCGTTAGAGTGGGCGTGGCAAAAAGTTTTTTGGCAAATCGATAAAAATTTACAAGACTAATACAAAAATGTAAAAATATTAAAACATTTTTTAAAAGTGTGGGCGTGGCAGTTTTTGCCGGTTTGTGGGCGTTAGGGTAGGCGTGGCAACAAGTTTTTCTGCAGATCGATAGAAATTTACAATACTAATAAGAAAATGAAAAAATATCAAAACATTTTTCAAAAGTGTAGGCGTGGCAGTTTTGGGCGGTTTGTGGGCGTTAGAGTGGGCGTGGCAACATGAATCGACAAACTTGCGCTGCGTCTATGTCTCTGGAGGCTGTATGCTTACTCTCAACTTTCTAGCTTCTATAGTTCCTGAGATCTCGACGTTCATAGGGACGGACAGACAGACGGACAGACAGACGGACAGACAGACGGACAGAGAGACGGACAGACAGACGGACAGACAGACGGACAGACGGACGGACAGACGGACATGGCCAGATCGACTTGGCTATTGATCCTTATCAAGAATATATATACTTTATATGGTCGGAAACGCTTCCTTCTGCCTGTTACATACTTTTCAACGAATCTAGTATACCCTTTTGCTCTACGAGTAACGGGTATAATCAATGCCTAGATGCCTAGGAACAATTTTTCGCCAGTTCCAGCATACCAAATTAATTGCAGCTACGTCAAGACTCTCTCATCCTCGCTAATCTGCTCTTCGCCATCGGCATGGCTCAGGAGCTTGAGGCCTTTGAAAGTTTGGTTTATTTTTCGTTAAGTTCTGCATAAACACCTCACGTGTAAATGGCGAAGGTGTGCTGGGCTACTAATTTTCTCGTAAAGCAAGTCATGTTGAATTTTCGGCTGCAAGTTTGCGCGCAATATGTCCAACAGTGCCAACTCTGACAAGGGCATTGAAAGCTTATCGGCTAAAGCGATCGACTCATAAAATTCGTCAAAAGATTCGTTCTCCCTTTGCTTGCGTCGGTCAATGGCTGACCGAATGTTTATCTCTGTCAGCTCGTCTTTAAATTGTGCCCTCATGGCGGCTCGCAAATAGCTCCACTGAATTGAATTGTGGTACCGCCAAAACCAGTCATAAGCGCTTCCTTCTAACAAGTTACTTATATCGTCTTCTAGCTTCAAAGCGAACGGTCGAGTTTTTTTTCTGCGCTCCGAATTTATTTTTGTTTTGCCAAATCCAGCGGTGGAATTTAACAAATTCTTGAATAATTCAATTTCGTAATCAGTACTAGTTAATGTTTCGTTCGCTTCGCAAGTGAATCTTTTGTGATTTGTGCATTATTTTAATAAATAAATTCAATCTGTTCTCTTTCTGTCTTTGCGTTTTCTTTACTCTCTCTTTCGTGCGTTGTCCGTAGTGCTGTTTGGTGTTGTTTTTGTACTTAACTGCACGGTGTACCCGCTCTCTCGCTCTCCCACACAAAATCCTAAAGTGCAGACTGCGCTCTTGCGGTACATTTTTTGATTTTGTCTTTTGGTACAGTGGTCAAAATCCAATTAAATATGGAAACCAATGTTGTCTGCTTCCATAACAAATGCCGTCAGGTAATAAAGCCTGAGCAGTCAAAAATGACCCGTTGGCTATGTGATAGAATGGTGCACACTAAGTGCGCTGGTTTTAACGGCCGAACAAGTGATGACCTAGCTAAAGGCCGTAATCTAAAATACTGTTGTGATACTTGCCTAGGAGTTGCGAATAAAATGAAACTCATTATGCGCCAAGCTAAAGGTGGCTTGAAAACTGATCAGCAGTTTTGGCGTGGCTAGAGATAGTTTTCGTCGAGCTGATGATCTTCTTTCCGCGCTAGATTCACAATCTAATAGCCTCAAGCTATTAGAAGAATCTTCAAAGCGCAAGAAAGCCGCTGGTGGTAGGCTGCCTAAGGGGAATGCCCCGCAACCTCCGGCACTTGATCAACAGGACTCCATAGCTTATCAGTTGACGATCGCAGCAAACCCTCAGATGTTGCTTAGATCGGCAACTAAAAAAGATTCGGAGCAATCCGTTGTGGAGGGAGTCCAGCCTGGGATTGCTACAGATTCCGTTTTCTCAACCGGTGATTCCACCCGTCCCGAATAGTTTACCACCACAAAGGAATATTGAGTCCGGACTACCGGCACAAGTTGGCACTTCAGAAATACAACCTGCAGTGCCAAAACCCCTCTCCGTGGGTCCACTAAAGAAACAAATTTTTTTTCCCCTGATCAAACATTATCTGATGTATTGTCTTATATACAAGACAAAACAAAAGCCGAAAGTGGAAAAAGTTAACTTTTCATCTTTCAAGATAACTGTCCGTAATGAGCTATTCTCGTCCATGGTGATTTTTGGCCGGATAGTATGGTTGTGAAAGAGTTCGAAGATAAGATTAAAAAAAGGTCCCGTGGGAATTAAACTTCCCACACGTGGCCAGATCACTGCCCCATCCTCCTCTACTACATTTACTTCTTTATCTAAAATCGAGTCTCACAATCTGTTATCAAAATGTAAGAGGCTTGTGTAGTAAGCTAAGTAATTTGTATTCAGATATCCTTTCCTTTCAATCCCATATTATTGTGTTTACAGAGACTTGGTTAAAACCGGAGATACTTAACTCTGAAGTTTTCAGTATTCAGGCATGATCGTCCCTCCAGGCGGGGAGGTGGAGTCCTAATTGCTGTTAGGTCTACCCTCACGTCAGAGGTTGTACTTTTTTACGAGTTCCGTAACTTAGAATTCTTATGCGTAAAGCTGTCATTTTCTGATAGCTATGTTTATATTACGTGCTCGTACATTCCGCCGTACATTTCGCCGTTTCCTGAATATATAAAACATTTGTCCGCTATCCAATCCGTTTCAAATAGACTGTCCGATAGGGACAAACTAGTTGTTCTGGGTGACTTTAATATACCATGCACTAAGTGGTCCACAGAAGAACAGTCGAATACTTTTCTGCCTATATCACAACATGACTTTATTGACGGCTTGCTTGACCTATCGTTGTAGCAAGTTAATTATATTCGAAATTCTCTTGGAAGTTTATTGGATCTATGCTTTGTTACAAGTCCTGAAAGTGTGTTTCTGACTAGAGTAGCACCTCTTAGTCAACCAGAAGATCCATACCATCCAACTTTCAAGGTGACAATCGACACAGGTACCGTAATAAATGAGAGGCCAGATAGGTCAACCAAACGAATTCATTGTTTTCGTAAGGCAAACTTTTCGGAGGCTAAATCTTTTTATATCGATCTATATTCTTGCAACATCATTATATGGCCGATGCCATAAATATTTTTTATACTGCAATTAAATCATTTTTCAACTCTTGTGTTCCGATGGTTTAATAAAAAGTTGATACATCTAAGAAATTTTAAGTCCAAACTTTATATAAAAATTAAAAAAACCGGTTCTCAATCTATATTTTCTAAATATGTAAGTGCTCGGTTAAATCTTACTGTGCTTAATGCTCAGTGTTATAAGAATTATTTAAACCGTTGTAAGTTCCAGTTCGCACAGGATCCCACACAGTTTTATAATTTCGTTAACACTAAGCGCAAAACAACCACTTACCCTTCCTCGCTATTTTTTGAAAATACTACGGTATCATCGGATCAGGCATTAGCCGATCTATTTGTTTTTTTCAAACCACATATTCTACGTTACTTCATTCCGAACGGCCTTACTCTTACGCGGTATCAAAGTCGAATTTAATATTTTGTCCCACTTTTAACGAAAGCTCACTGCTTTATGATCTTCAGCGAGTTAAACCTGTCTATTCGCCAGGTCCCGACGGAATTCCTGTGCGGAAGCCTTGTGCAAACCTCTACTGAAACTGTTTAACTTATCTCTGGAATCTACACAGTTCCCCCATATATGGAAGGAGTCCTTTGTGATCCCTTTCCATAAAAAAGACAGCAAATCGGATGCAAGCACTTACAGAGGAATCTGCTATCCCTAAGCTTTTCGAAAACGTTATCACTCCTCACTTGCAGCACCTCTGTTAGTCAATTATATCTCCATGTCAGCATGGATTCATGAAACGCAGATCAACAACTACTAATCTTCTGGAGCTAACCTCCTTCGTACTACAGGGCTTCAAAAATAATCTTCAAACAGATGTCATCTATACGGATTTTAGTAAAGCATTCGACACTGTTAATCATTAGCTTTTATTAAATAACTTGATTTATTAGGTTTCCCTGTTGATCTTCTAAATTGGATTCTAAGTTATCTGAATGGCAGGACGCAACGGGTCCTCTTTAAAAATTCTCTTTCTTGTATTCTCCGAGTCACATCCGGTGTCCCACAAGGAAGCCACCTATGTCCGCTCCTTTTTACCTTATTTATTAACGACCTTCCCTTAATAATAAAGCATTCGCGTGTACTAATGTACGCTGATGATGTAAAATTATGCTTGCAATATAAGGACATTTCTCGCCATTTGGACTTACAATCCGATCTAGATTGCTTTCATACCTGGTGCTGTGATAACGTATTACACTTAAATGGCTCTAATTGTAAAGTTATGACCTTTTGTCGTGCCAACTCAATGCACGCGACTTACACTTTAAGTGGGTGCTCTTTGCACAGAATAACACATGTTGATGATCTTGGTGTTCTTCGGGACCCTAAAAATTTTCAGACCATACTTCCTCTATTGTCAATAAGGCCAGGGGTGTGCTTGGTTCTATAAAGCGGTGGTCAAAGGAATTTGATGATCCTTACATGACCAAAACCTTATTTATTTCTCTAGTCCGTCCGATCCTCGAGTATGGATCACCTGTTTGGAGTCCACAATATGAAGTTTCCTCGGACCGCATTGAATCGGTTCAAAAGAACTTCTTACTTTTTGCCTTGCGGCGCAAGCCTTACATTACCTCCTTATTCAAGTAGATTAATGTTAATTTACTTACCCTCCTTAGGTAACTGTAGAACGATGCTTGGAACAGTCTTTATTTTTAACCTTATTCGTGGTGAAGTTGATAGTCCCGACTTGGTTAGTCGGCTAAACTTCACTGTTCCAAGCAGATTTACTAGAAATTACGTACCTCTAATTTTAAATCAATGTAGATCTAACTATGAGTTGCATGATCCCTACAGAGTATTATAATAGATTCTATCCTATTATCTCTAATTCTGAGTCTCTGCCGTTCTTAAAGCGATCAATACTAACGTATTTAACCAATTCTTAGATCTTACTACTAGTATACATATAATATATATCCTCAAACCGTTCGATACACGGCAGCTCCCCTCGGTCAGTTGGGAGGGTTTGAAACGTTAGTGCTTCAACTCTATATATGAAGTTATCAATCGACATATTTGAACGACCTGAAAACCGCAATTTCCAGTTTATAACGAGTGATGCGAGTTTGTATCTATTTGTGAGAATCTAGATTCCGACTCGAGTCCTGCTGAAGGAATATTTTCAACTGCAGCGGGATTTCCGTTCAAGGAAAGATTTTCTGATTCATGAGACTGCGCGTCATGTTCTGATCGGTTACTACTAATTGCTGCGTCTTGCTTTTGATTCTCCAATAAGGTAAACATTTTTTGAAAACAGGAACTAATGGTTCTGCGAGAATTTCTGTTCGTCTATTAGACTCCTTTACGTCTTGCTGTAACGCTTCCATATTGTCGTCGCCTGTATTACAATTCTCTGTTAATTCCTGACTTAAATCGTTATGAGACCTACCCAGTGCACTGGCTGGGCTACTAGTACTTTTGCTATCACTTAAGGTGCGTAAGTCTACTTTACAAACCGGACAAACTTTATGATTTCGAACCTTTACATTGACACAAACTCGATGAAAGCTATGACCACAACTTGCTGCTAATAGTTGAGCCGAGTATTCAATTCCTTTCAAGCAAATAAAGCAGTCAACGTTTGTCATTACCGAGTTGTCTCCTGCGGGTGCGTTTTCTTCTGACATCACATATATAAATTTATATTTTTAATTTTATATTTTTAAAAATATTTTCCTCATAAACCTGCATATTGAGCTGTAATCTTAAATTTTTGTTTGTATTTTTTTTTTTAACAAATAATTATTTTCAGGAATTAGGATAATCTTCCTGTCCAGTAATCATTAGTCAATTGACCTTGTGTATCAGAAATTACCGTAACAAGATAGTATAGCTATTGAGGTCTGTTGATCCATTGTTTTTTTCCAAGATAATAATGCTTAGTTGGTGACTCGCAACCAACTGAAACCAATTGAAATAGCAGTCTAATATATACAAAAATGTACTGCCGCTTCTAGCTAATACCCGATCCAAGTAAATATAATATATTCTGGCTACAAAAGTTAGCATTGAAGAACATAACTTATAAGCACCTAATGAGAATAATGTAATAATGTAGAACCTTTACTTAGAAGTATGGTCTAATCCATTAATACCCCAAGAGCACAGCGCTTGTTATCCTGCGTGGCAGGATATAGAAATCTTCTCTGATATCCACGACCAATCACAGGAACCAGCGTACTTTTTTTTTTTTTTGGGACGCCATATCAAACTTACACTCCTGGAACGATACCTTTATTTAAAGTAAGTTAATCCGATATGTAAACTGATGTCGCTATAAACTCATTTTTGACTAAGGTCAATTTTTTATAATAGTGAACACAAAAGAAAATGTTCTAACCATATTTTAGTCTCCAGTGGTAAACGAAAATTCCCCATAGTTTGATGTTGATGACTATTCTGAACTCTGACGAGGCAGCCAAGGTTAGGCCTCCGAATTGGGCGCCATAATTATGTCTGTAGCATATAACGATCTACTAAGACTGAGCTGGTGGAATATTAACGTGTTGGCGGAGCACGCGATGTCCTTGGCATTTCGGATATCTAGTCGGCTTGGGGGTGGATCAGAAAAAAAAAAAACCGCCACGTTAAAATGCTCGTATACTACTGAAAAATAATGAAAATTCGCGTACTATTTTTATGGACAAAAAGGGAACGAAAAGAAAAGGCTAGAAAAAGAATAGAAAAAACTGAAGAGAGAGAATATAAGGGATACACTTGCCAACATCACTTCTTCTATCCCGCCAGTCTGCGTAATGCCCACCCTTGCATGATCCTTATGGTCCTACAAATTACACTTAGGATTTCTTGAAGTGACTACCTTTTACTCATTCTATGACACTTTGATATCCAGGACTCCCGGATAAGGAGAAATTTATCTAAAATTCATTTTTATAACCTTTTATTAACATAGTAATTTATAACCTATAAATTTCATATTCATCTTAGTACTAAAAGTATATATTTCTGACATAATTCACCTAAATTCCTATTTCATTTCTTGTTATATCTCTAGTATTACCATTAGTTATGTATAGATAAATGTAGATAAAGAAATTAGTTATATATATAAGTATTGTAACTCATTATCAACGAGATTAATGTTGCTGGAAAAGAACTGGGTTAATCTTATATAAAACAGTGTAATTCAATAATTAATAGGTAGGATATATAAATAGTAATAATAATAATGACATATTTAATAATAAGAATGAAACGTGGGAAGGTATATTGTTGTATTACGTTAATCCAAATTCTTAATTTTCATGTATGTATGTTCAAATTCGTAATTCCAATGCGAATGACGAAAGGCGTAATCAAAACAAAACTAATTTTAATGCAAAACAATTACTGCAGCTTTTAAAGCTCATTGCGTATTGCCGATAGTTCTAAAGTAAAAGTCCACACTATAAATGGCATTACATGGCGAACTTTGTCCCATTAAACAAACATTCTTATTCACAATTTTTCAGAAAAATATAACTTATTATTAGGCAGAAACTATTTAGATCCAACCAACACTCAAATTAACTATTCAACACAAACAGTCACTATAAATGGCTATACATTCAAAATGTATTACGACCACATCCAAACAGATGAGTCCAAGGTTACCAATAAGTGTCCCAGATCATCTTACTCAGAGGAAACCCCTCTACATACCCAGAAAAAGGAGAAAACCCTCCGGAAAATTAAGCGGAAACCCCACTTAAAACCAGATTAGTCAAAGGTTACTAAACAGTATTCCAAACCATCTAATTCGGAAGAGTCAAAGACTACCTATGAGTGTCCCGTCTTCTAGTAGAAGAAGCCCTTCTAGTAACATCCTCTAACTACGCCTTAGACGACGAGTTAAGAGAATCTAACGTATTCAGATTAGAACATCTGAATACAGAAGAAAGGGAACAACTTTCCCACATTTTGCTTGAATACAGTGATATTCAGTACAAAGAAGGTGAAAAATTGACTTTCACAAGTACGATTAAACATTCTATTCATACCAAACACGAAGACCCTATCTATAAAAAAGGAAATCTGAATCCCACTATTGTTCACCAATTTGGATCGTCCCAAAGAAAAGCGATGCTTCTAGTAAACCAAAATTTCGATTAGTCAAAGACTACTGTAGTCTCAACGAGATAGCCATTGACGACAAATTCTCTATTCCCGTAATGGATGAAATATTAGACAAGCTTGGACGCTGTCAATACTTCACAACCATTGATCTAGGTAAACGTTTCCATCAAATCCAAATGGACCAACAATCAATACCCAAAACAGCATTTTCAACAAAACATATACATTATGAATATACTTGTATGCCCTTTGGTCTGAACAATGCACCAGCAACACCAAATTCAAGGAGAAGATGACCCAGTTTCCTTTCCCACAGCAGCTACTGTGCATAGTGCACCAGAAGACAACCAAAGTCACATCTCAATAACAGAAAGACCTTTTAATTATTATAACATGCAATTCAAATTCATAAAAGACAGCAGCTACTGTGCATAGTGCACCAGAAGACAACCAAAGTCACATCTCAATAACAGAAAGACCTTTTAATTATTATAACATGCAATTCAAATTCATAAAAGACGATTTATACGGCGTCCAGATAATAAAATATTTCCATAAAATCAGAATAAAAATCAGTTATAAATGACTGTTACCCTTGCTAAGGATCTAATTAAAGAATACTTTTGCACTACAAAAAAGTGTTATTTACTTCTCTAATGAAATCGACTTTCAAATCATTCAAAATGCGCATATTCATAAGTCCCGACAGTTTCACTAAAACTATGAAAACCAGTAGTAAACCAATAGACATTCAAACACACGCCCAATTTAAGGAAATCATTCTTAAAACACATAGAATTATTACACCATGGTATAGAAAAACTCACACTTCAGTTCAAAGAACTTTATTATTACCCTGAATTTCAAAAACTTATTCAAAATATCATAAACGAATGTGAACATAGAAACACAAAATTAACCCTTGAAACAACCCCAGAAACCTTCAATCCCAGAGACAAGTATGTCATGGAGATTTACTTAATAAACAATAAACAATTCCTATAATGTATTGTCATTTATTCTAAATACGCCTCCGTGATAGAAGTAAACAGTAGAGATTGGCTTGAAGCTAAAAGAGCTATTTTACGCATATTCAACGATATGGGTCAATAAAAGTCGACAAAGACTCTTTCATGTGCATTGCACTTAAACTCTGGTTAGAATCAAAAGGAGTGACTCTAAATATAACAACAAGTAAAAATAGAATTTCTGACATTGAGCGATTTCATAAAACTGTTAATGAAAAATCAAGAATAATAACAAGCAAATTGAACCTGAAAACCAATTCACAAAATTCGAACAAAAATTTTACATATACAATCACAAAACAAAATATAATACAACTGGTCGAACTCCAGCTTACATCTCCATTTTTGCAGGAACCCCTGCTTATGACACTCAACAAAATAAAGTAAACAAAATTGACAAACTCAATAAAAAAAAAACATGACTTCAACATAGACACCAACTTTAGAAAATCCCCTCTAGTTAGATCAAAAACAACTAACCCATTCAAAAAGACAGGAAATTTAAGACAAATAGATGATAAACATTTCAAAGAAATAAAAATAGAGATAATAATAAGTTAAAAAATAAAATTAATAAAAGTAAATATGATAACGATAAGTCCAGGACTACTCCGGAGCATGTTATGCCTCCTATCGACAATTAGCACACAATACCTAGAAGTAACCCCTATCCAGGCCAAAAACGGCTACCTAATCTTTCAAACCGGATCAATAGACTTACCAATAAACCACGAATATCATTACTTATATATTAACTTAACTAAAACAGAAAATGAAGAACTTATCAAACAAACTTAACCATTTAATAACTTACCACAAATTCAGTATCTAGTAGAAAAACTTAACAAAGAAATGAACGGTATAAGAATTGTAAAACGCAGTAAACGCGGTCTTGTTAACTTTATGGGAACAATTTACAAATACTTATTCAGTACTTTAGATCAAGAAGATAAAGAAGAATTACAACAACAAATAATGTACAAATAAGCGAACTCAACCACGTAATAGAAGTCATTAATCAAGGAATCGAATTGACGAATCATTTAAATCACAATTTTGAAGGAGAACAAATGATAGCTTTAATAATTTTCAACTTACAACAATTCACGGAATATATTGAAGACAGAGAACTTGGTTTGCAATTGACACACTTAGGTATCTTTAACCGAAAACTTTTAAAACACGATTCATTAATCCACGTCGATTCTGAAAAACTTCTTAATATCAAAATTTCAGCTTGGCTTAAATCTAAAGAAATTCTGATAATATCCCACATTCTAAGAGACATAATCATTCTTAGCATACAGACTCCAGAGACATAGACGCAGCGCAAGTTTGTCGATTCATGTTGCCACGCCCACAAAACGCCCTCACTTTTAAACAATGTTTTGATATTTTTTCATTTTTGTATTAGTCTTGTAAACTTCTAGCGATTTGTCAAAAAACTTTTTGCCACGCCCACTCTAACGCCCACAACCCGCCAAAAACTGTCAGTGCTAAAGACTCTCCTTCGCACTTCCACTAGCTGAGTAACGGGTATCGACTATAGCGTTCTCTCTTGTTTTTTTATCAAAACAAAATGATGATAATATTTAAAATATTACAAAATAATGTCGACATACATATTTTTGATATTTTTTTTTTCAAATAAATTTTTTTTTCCACAATAAATAAAATAAAAGTGTCTTATTAACTTTATTTTTATACCCGTTACTTGAACAGTAAAGGGGTATCCCAGATTCGTTGAAAAGAATGTAACAGGCAGAAGGAAGTGTTGCCGACCATATAAAGTATATATATTCTTAATCAGGATCAATAGAATAGAAAATTGAGATTAAGCATACAGACTCCAGAGATGATTGTATGCTTACTCTTAACTTTCTAGCTTCTATAGTTCCTGAGATCTCGACGTTCATACGGACGGACAGACAGACGGACAGACAGACGGACAGACAGACGGACAGACAGACGGACAGACGGACGGACAGACGGACATGGCCAGATCAACTCGGCTATTGATCCTGATCAAGAATATATATTCTTAATATGGTCGGAAACGCTTCCTTCTGCCTGTTACATACTTTTCAACGAATCTAGTATACCCTTTTACTCTACGAGTAACGGGTATAACTATACCCCAAAAATTGATTGTTTTTTTTTTCATTTTATTTATAATCTGTCATATACAAGTATGACAATAAGTAAATTTTATAATTAATCTTAAATTAACAGAGGCAGTAGTTATCCATTAAGCCCTACTACATACTCTATGCATAACATGTTTTAATACTTAATACCTGTCAGGGAGATCTAGCACGTGAAATCTTTTAAGTCTTCTTTGTTATTATTATTTGCCAAACAAAGAAAAGCGATGCTTCTAGTAAACCAAAATTTCGATTAGTCAAAGACTACTGTAGTCTCAACGAGATAGCCATTGACGACAAATTCTCTATTCCCGTAATGGATGAAATATTAGACAAGCTTGGACGCTGTCAATACTTCACAACCATTGATCTAGGTAAACGTTTCCATCAAATCCAAATGGACCAACAATCAATACCCAAAACAGCATTTTCAACAAAACATATACATTATGAATATACTTGTAATCCCTTTGGTCTGAACAATGCACCAGCAACACCAAATTCAAGGAGAAGATGACCCAGTTTCCTTTCCCACAGCAGCTACTGTGCATAGTGCACCAGAAGACAACCAAAGTCACATCTCAATAACAGAAAGACCTTTTAATTATTATAACATGCAATTCAAATTCATAAAAGACGATTTATACGGCGTCCAGATAATAAAATATTTCCATAAAATCAGAATAAAAATCAGTTATAAATGACTGTTACCCTTGCTAAGGATCTAATTAAAGAATACTTTTGCACTACAAAAAAGTGTTATTTACTTCTCTAATGAAATCGACTTTCAAATCATTCAAAATGCGCATATTCATAAGTCCCGACAGTTTCACTAAAACTATGAAAACCAGTAGTAAACCAATAGACATTCAAACACACGCCCAATTTAAGGAAATCATTCTTAAAACACATAGAATTATTACACCATGGTATAGAAAAACTCACACTTCAGTTCAAAGAACTTTATTATTACCCTGAATATCAAAAACTTATTCAAAATATCATAAACGAATGTGAACATAGAAACACAAAATTAACCCTTGAAACAACCCCAGAAACCTTCAATCCCAGAGACAAGTATGTCATGGAGATTTACTTAATAAACAATAAACAATTCCTATAATGTATTGTCATTTATTCTAAATACGAATCCGTGATAGAAGTAAACAGTAGAGATTGGCTTGAAGCTAAAAGAGCTATTTTACGCATATTCAACGATATGGGTCAATAAAAGTCGACAAAGACTCTTTCATGTGCATTGCACTTAAACTCTGGTTAGAATCAAAAGGAGTGACTCTAAATATAACAACAAGTAAAAATAGAATTTCTGACATTGAGCGATTTCATAAAACTGTTAATGAAAAATCAAGAATAATAACAAGCAAATTGAACCTGAAAACCAATTCACAAAATTCGAACAAAAATTTTACATATACAATCACAAAACAAAATATAATACAACTGGTCGAACTCCAACTTACATCTCCATTTTTGCAGGAACCCCTGCTTATGACACTCAACAAAATAAAGTAAACAAAATTGACAAACTCAATAAAAAAAAAACATGACTTCAACATAGACACCAACTTTAGAAAATCCCCTCTAGTTAGATCAAAAACAACTAACCCATTCAAAAAGACAGGAAATTTAAGACAAATAGATGATAAACATTTCAAAGAAATAAAAATAGAGATAATAATAAGTTAAAAAATAAAATTAATAAAAGTAAATATGATAACGATAAGTCCAGGACTACTCCGGAGCATGTTATGCCTCCTATCGACAATTAGCACACAATACCTAGAAGTAACCCCTATCCAGGCCAAAAACGGCTACCTAATCTTTCAAACCGGATCAATAGACTTACCAATAAACCACGAATATCATTACTTATATATTAACTTAACTAAAACAGAAAATGAAGAACTTATCAAACAAACTTAACCATTTAATAACTTACCACAAATTCAGTATCTAGTAGAAAAACTTAACAAAGAAATGAACGGTATAAGAATTGTAAAACGCAGTAAACGCGGTCTTGTTAACTTTATGGGAACAATTTACAAATACTTATTCAGTACTTTAGATCAAGAAGATAAAGAAGAATTACAATAACAAATAATGTACAAATAAGCGAACTCAACCACGTAATAGAAGTCATTAATCAAGGAATCGAATTGACGAATCATTTAAATCACAATTTTGAAGGAGAACAAATGATAGCTTTAATAATTTTCAACTTACAACAATTCACGGAATATATTGAAGACAGAGAACTTGGTTTGCAATTGACACATTTAGGTATCTTTAACCGAAAACTTTTAAAACACGATTCATTAATCCACGTCGATTCTGAAAAACTTCTTAATATCAAAATTTCAGCTTGGCTTAAATCTAAAGAAATTCTGATAATATCCCACATTCTAAGAGACATAATCATTCTTAGCATACAGACTCCAGAGACATAGACGCAGCGCAAGTTTGTCGATTCATGTTGCCACGCCCACTCTAACGCCCACAAAACGCCCTCACTTTTAAACAATGTTTTGATATTTTTTCATTTTTGTATTAGTCTTGTAAACTTCTAGCGATTTGCCAAAAAACTTTTTGCCACGCCCACTCTAACGCCCACAACCCGCCAAAAACTGTCAGTGCTAAAGACTCTCCTTCGCACTTCCACTAGCTGAGTAACGGGTATCGACTATAGCGTTCTCTCTTGTTTTTTTATCAAAACAAAATGATGATAATATTTAAAATATTACAAAATAATGTCGACATACATATTTTTGATATTTTTTTTTTCAAATAAATTTTTTTTTCCACAATAAATAAAATAAAAGTGTCTTATTAACTTTATTTTTATACCCGTTACTTGAACAGTAAAGGGGTATCCCAGATTCGTTGAAAAGAATGTAACAGGCAGAAGGAAGTGTTGCCGACCATATAAAGTATATATATTCTTAATCAGGATCAATAGAATAGAAAGTTGAGATTAAGCATACAGACTCCAGAGATGATTGTATGCTTACTCTCAACTTTCTAGCTTCTATAGTTCCTGAGATCTCGACGTTCATACGGACGGACAGACAGACGGACAGACAGACGGACAGACAGACGGACAGACAGACGGACAGACGGACGGACAGACGGACATGGCCAGATCAACTCGGCTATTGATCCTGATCAAGAATATATATTCTTAATATGGTCGGAAACGCTTCCTTCTGCCTGTTACATACTTTTCAACGAATCTAGTATACCCTTTTACTCTACGAGTAACGGGATAGAATTTCAAGCTTCAAAGCGAACGGTCGTGTTTTTTTTCTGCGCTCCGAATTTATTTTTGTTTTGCTAAATCCAGCGGTGGAATTTAACAAATTATTTAATAATTCAATTTCATAATCCGTACTAGTTAAAGTGCCGTTCGTTTCGCGAGTGAATCTTTTGTGATATGTGCATTATTTTAATAAATTAATCCAATCTGTTCTCTTTCTGTCTTTGCGTTTTGTTTACTCTCTTTTTCGTGCGTTGTCCGTAGTGCTGTTTGGTGTTGTTTTTGTACTTAACTGCACGGTGCACCCGCTCTCTCGCTCTCCCACACAAAATCTTAAAGTGCACACTGCGCTCTTGCGGTACATTTTCTGATTTTGTCTTTTGGTACAGTGGTCAAAACCCAATTAAACATGGAAACCAATGTTGTCTGCTTCCATAACAAATGCCGTCAGGTAATAAAGCCTGATCAGTCAAAAATGACCTGTTGGCTATGTGATAGAATGGTGCACACTAAGTGCGCTGGTTTTAACGGCCGAACAAGTGATGACCTAGCTAAAGGCCCTAATCTAAAATACTGTTGTGATACTTGCCTAGGAGTTGCGAATGAAATGCAACTCTTTATGCGCCAAACTAAAGGTGGCTTGAAAGGACTGATCAGCAGTTTTGGCGTGGCTAGAGATAGTTTTCGTCGAGCTGATGATCTTCTTTCTGCGCTTGATTCACAATTTAATAGCCTCAAACTATTAGAAGAATCTCCAAAGCGCAAGAAAGCCGCTGGTGGTAGGCTGCCTAAGGGGAATGCCCCGCAACCTTTGGCGAGTGATCAACAGGACTCCACAGCTGATCAGTTGACGATCGCAGCAAACCCTCAAATGTTGCTTAGATCGGCAGCTAAAAAAGATTCGGTGCAATCCGATCAATCGGTTGTGGAGGGAGTCCAGCCTGGGATTGCTACAGATTCCGCTATGTCCGCACTGGTTTCTCAACCGGTGATTCCACCCGTCCCGAATTGTTTACCACCACAAAGGAATATTGAGTCCGGACTACCGGCACAAGTTGGCATTGCAGAAATACAACCTGCAGTGCCAAAGCCCCTCTCGGTGGTTCCACTAAAGAAACAAATTTTTGTTTCTCGGCTTTCCCCTGATCAAACATCATCTGATGTACTGTCTTATATACAAGACAAAACAAAAGCCGACAACATAAAAGTGGAAAAATTTAACTTTTCTTATGCTAGGGACATCTCATCTTTCAAGATAACTGTCCCAAATGAGCTATTCTCAACCATATGTTCTGGTGATTTTTGGCCGGAAAGTATGATTGTGAAAGAGTTCGAAGCTAAGATTAAAAATAGGATAAAAAGGCCCGTGGGAATTAAACTTCCCACAAGTGGCCAGATCACTGCCCCATCCTCCTCTACTACTTCTACTTCTTTATCTTCAAAAAACTAAAATCTAGTCTTACTATCTGTTATCAAAATGTAAGAGGCTTGTGTAGTAAGCTAACTAATTTGTATTCTAATAGTCTTTCCTTTGCATCCCATGTTATTGTGTTTACAGAGACTTGGTTAAAACCGGAGATACTTAACTCCGAAGTTCTCCCAGGTATGTACACAGTATACAGGCATGATCGTCCCTCCAGGCGGGGAGGGGGAGTCCTAATTGCTGTTGGGTCTACCCTCACGTCAGAGGAGGTACTTTTTGACGAGTTCCGTAACATAGAATTCTTATGCGTAAAGCTGTCATTTTCTGATAGCTATGTTTATATAACGTGCTCGTACATTCCGCCGTCTTCTGAATTTCCTGAATATATTAACCATTTGTCCGCTATCCAATCCGTTGCAAACAGACTGTCCGATAGGGACCAACTAGTTGTCCTAGGTGACTTTAATATACCAGGCACTAAGTGGTCCACAGAGGAACAGTCAAATATTCTCCTGCCTATTGCACAGCATGACTTTATTGACGGCTTGCTTGACATATCGTTGTCGCAAGTTAATTATATTCGAAATTCTCTTGGTCGTTTATTGGATCTATGTTTTGTTTCAAGTCCTGAAAGTGTGTCTCTGACTAGAGTAGCACCTCTTAGTCAACCAGAAGATCCATACCATCCAACTTTCGAGGTGACAATTGACTCAGGTACCGTAATAAAAGAGAGGCCAGAAAAGTCAACCAAACGAATTCGTTGTTTTCGTAAGGCAAACTTTCAGAGGTTAAATCTTTTTATATCTGGCTTTAATTGGTCCGATCTATATTCTTGCAACATAATGGCCGATGCCATAGATATTTTTTATGCAGCAATTAAATCATTTTTCAACTCTTGTGTTCCGATGTACTATCCGTCTACTTCTAACAAACCTCCTTGGTTTAATAAAGAGTTGACACACCTAAGAAATGTTAAGTCCAGACTTTATATAAAATTTAAAAATACCGGTTCTCAATCTATATTTTCTAAATATGTAAGTGCTCGGTTAAATTTTACCGTGCTTAATGCTCAGTGTTATAAGAATTATTTAAACCGTTGTAAGTTCCAGTTCGCACAGGATCCCAAACAGTTTTATAATTTTGTTAACACTAAGCGCAAAACAACTAGTTACCCTTCCTCGCTATTTTTTGAAAATACTTCGGTAACATCGGATCAGGCAATAGCCGATCTATTTGCCAAGTTTTTTCAAACCACATATTCTACGTTACCTCATTCCGAACGACCTTACTCTTACGCGGTATCAAAGTCAAATTTAATATTCTGTCCCACTTTAAACGAAAGCTCACTGCTTTATGATCTTCAGCGAGTTAAGCCTGTCTATTCGCCAGGTCCCGACGGAATTCCTGGCTGTGTGCTTAGATTCTGTGCGGAAGCCTTGTGCAAACCTCTACTAAAACTGTTTAACTTATCTCTAGAATCTACACAGTTCCCCCAAATATGGAAGGAGTCCTTTGTGATCCCTCTCCATAAAAAAGGTAGCAAATCGGATGCAAGCAATTACAGAGGAATCTCCAAATTGTCTGCTATCCCTAAGCTTTTTGAAAACGTTATCACTCCTCATTTGCAGCACCTTTGTAGGTCAATTATTTCACCATGTCAGCATGGTTTCATGAAACGCAGATCGACAACTACTAACCTTCTGGAGCTAACCTCCTTCGTAGTACAGGGTTTCAAAAATAATCTTCAAACAGATGTCATTTATACGGATTTTAGTAAAGCATTCGACTCTGTTAATCATTCACTTTTAATAAAAAAACTTGATTTATTAGGTTTCCCTGTTGATCTCCTAAATTGGATTCTAAGTTATCTGAATGGCAGGACGCAACGGGTCCTCTTTAAAAATTCTCTTTCTTGTATTCTCCGAGTCACATCCGGCGTCCCACAAGGGAGCCACCTAGGTCCGCTCCTTTTTACCTTATTTATTAACGACCTTCCCTTAATAATAAATCATTCACGTGTACTTATGTACGCTGATGATGTAAAATTATGCTTGCAATATAAGGACATTTCTCGCCATTTGGACTTACAATCCGATCTAGATTGCTTTCAAACATGGTGCCGTGATAACGTATTAAACTTAAATGGCTCTAAGTGTAAAGTTATGACCTTTTGTCGTGCCAACTCAATGCACGCAACTTACACTTTAAGTGGGTGCTCTTTGGACAGAATAACACATGTTGATGATCTTGGTGTTCTTCTGGACCCTAAACTTAAATTTTCAGACCATATTTCGTCTATTGTCAATAAGGCCAGGGGTGTGCTTGGTTTTATAAAACGGTGGTCAAAGGAATTTGATGATCCTTACATGACCAAAACCTTATTTATTTCTCTAGTCCGTCCGATCCTCGAGTATGGATCACCTGTTTGGAGTCCACAATATGAAGTTTACTCGGACCGCATTGAATCGGTTCAAAAGAACTTCTTACTTTTTGCCTTACGGCGCCTTAATTGGGATGCAAACCGTAGATTACCTCCTTATTCGAGTAGATTAATGTTAATTAACTTACCCTCCTTAGCTAACCGTAGAACGATGCTTGGAACAGTCTTTATTTTTAACCTTATTCGTGGTGAAGTCGATAGTCCCGACTTGGTTAGTCGGCTAAACTTCACTGTTCCAAGCAGATTTACTAGAAATTACGTACCTTTAATTTTAAATCATTGTAGATCTAACTATGAGTTGCATGATCCCTACAGAGTATTATGTTCTGACTATAATAGATTCTATCCTATTATCTCTAATTCTGACTCTCTGCCGTTTCTAAAGCGATCAATACTAACATACTTAACGAATTCTTAGATATTACTACTAGCATACATATATTTCCTCGTCCTTTACTGTCTTCTATATCGCGTCTATCTTCCCGCGATTCGAGCCGTACGATACACGGCAGCGCCCCTCGGTCGGTTGGGGGGGAGGTGTGGCCGTGGGACTCGCGTTAAAAAAAAAAAAAAAAAAAAAATAACTATACCCCAAAAATTGATTGTTTTTTTTTCATTTTATTTATAATCTGTCATATACAAGTATGACAATAAGTAAATTTTATAATTAATCTTAAATTAACAGAGGCAGTAGTTATCCATTAAGCCCTACTACATACTCTATGCATAACATGTTTTAATACTTAATACCTGTCAGGGAGATCTAGCACGTGAAATCTTTTAAGTCTTCTTTGTTATTATTATTTGCCAAACTTAAGGCTAAGTTATATTCATGGGTTCTTAGTCTGTCTATATATTTTTTACTATGTTTTGCTATTTCTTCTTTAACATAAGGGATTCCTAAGACTTTATGGATACTTGCATTTGAGATATAAAATGGAGCATTAACAATTTATTTTTTTTTGTATATTTTTGATTGGTAGCGTTGTAGAATCTCAATATTTGAGTTGCTGGCAGTACCCCAGAGCTGCCATAAGTCCAAACGGGCTTTAGTATAGCTTTGTATAAACGGATTATATTTTCCAGAGTGGTTGCAGATTTTCGGCCAAGCAACCAGGTCATCTTCAAACTTTTTAAATTTAGTTGCTGGAGCTTTGCTTGTATGTGGTTTTCACGTTAGTCTGCAATCGAGGTGCAAGCCAAGGGACTTTATGAAATTACTTTGTGGGATTGCTGATCCATTAAATGACACTTCTGGGCAGTCACCTCTTCTTAATGCAAAAGCTATTTGCGCAAATTTCAGGGCGTTGACTTTAATTTTCCAAAGAAGGAACCAGCTTTCAATAAGGCGTAGCTCTGCTTGCAGGAGTTGTGAGGCTTCCTCTTTAGATGGGCTGGTAGCTAATATAGCTGTATCATCCCCGTATGTTGCCTCAGTGAAGGTATTTGATGAGTTGTTAAATATTGAAGTTTTAAAGGTTTCAGTGTTTTGTTTGATGTGTTTCAAGATGTCTGATGTGTTGAAGTTTTTTGGGTAATCAAAGGGAAATTATGTGCGTTTTTTGCTGTTTCGTCCGCGAGCTCGTTTCCTGGAATCCCGCAGTGTCCCGGGACCCATAGAATTAAGATTTTATTTCTCTTGTATTTGTTTAAGATATTTCTGATGGAGGTGGTGTAGTAGTTTTGGCTTTTTATGTTTTCAATTTCTTTTAGGGCTGATAGGGAATCTGTGCAGATTGCAAATTTTCCTCGTTGTTTGCTGGCGTGGTTGCATGCTGTCAGAATTGCTGCTATTTCGGCTGTGTATATGGAGGAGTATTGTGGGAGTGGTGGTAAATAATTTCTGTTCCGTTGTTACGCTATATGAGACTCCGCTAGCTGACTTGGATCCATCTGTGTAAAGAAAGTGACCGACATATCGGCCGTGTACAGGGTGTATAAGACAGGTCCTAAGACGCTTCCTTGTGAAACTCCAGCTTTTGTTGCAGGTAAAAGTGTCTATTGGTTAAGTATGACTTTAATAATAATCAAGAGAAAACGCTATAGTCGAGTTCCTCGACTATCTGATACCCGTTACTCAGATGGTGAAAGTGCGCAGGAGAGTCTTCAACACTGACAGTTTTTGCGGTTTGTGGGCGTTAAAGTGGACGGTGCAAAAAGTTTTTTGGTAAATCGATAGAATTTTACAAGACTAATGCAAAAATGAAAAAATATCGTAACATTTTTCAAAAGTGTGGGCGTGGCAGCTTTGGGCGGTTTGTGGGCGTTAGATGGGCGTGGCAAGAAGTTTTTTAACAAACCGATAGAAATTAAGGAGACTAACACAAAAATAAAAAAATATCAAAACATTTTTCAAAAGTGTGGGCGTGGCAGTTTTAGGCGGTTTGTGGGCGTTAGAGTGGGCGTGGCAACATGAATCGACAAACTTGCGCTGCTTCTATGTCTCTGGAGTCTGCTCAACTTTCTAGCTTTTATAGTTCCTGAGATCTCGACGTTCATACGGACAGACAGACGGACGGACAGACGGACACGGTCAGATCGACTCGGCTATTGATCCTGATCAAGAATATATATACTTAATATGGTCGGAAACACTTCCTTCTGCCTGTTACATACTTTTCAACGAATCTAGGATACCCTTTTACTCTACGAGTAACGGGTTTAATTACTCTACGAGTAACGGGTATACAAATATGGAGCAGGTACTTTTTGATTTTATATAATAAGCCGTCATGCCAGACTCGATCAAACGCTTGTTGAACGTCAAGAAATGTTGCAGTGCAGTATTTTTTGCTCTCAAATGCTGATAAAATTTTATTTATAATCCTGTGACATTGCTCAGGGAATTAGTCCAAGATTGGCAACATTCTCTTTAAAAGTATTTTTCAAATACTTTAGAAAATATTGACAACAAACTAATGGGTCGGTACGATGACACTTCATGTTCTGCCTTGTTTGGTTTAAGGATTCCATCAGATATTTGGTTGCTCTCCAAAAATTATGTTCGTAGGTACAAGAATGTCGATCTAGACTTTAAAGATATTCAGCGAGAGATTCATTTCTTAAAGTTGACAGTAATTTTTATACCCGTTACTCGTAGAGTAAAAGGGTATACTAGATTCGTTGAAAAGTATGTAACAGGCAGAAGGAAGCGTTTCCGACCATATAAAGTATATGTATTCTTCATCAGGATCAGTAGCCGAGTCGATCTGGCCATGTCCGTCTGTCCGTCCGTCTGTCCGTCTGTCCGTCCGTCTGTCCGTATGAACGTCGAGATCTCAGGAACTACGAAAGCTAGAAAGTTGAGATTAAACATACGGACTCCAGGGACATAGACGCAGCGCAAGTTTGTCGATTCATGTTGCCACGCCCTTTCTAACGCCCACAAACCGCCCAAAACTGCCACGTCCACACTTTTGAAAATTGTTTTTGATATTTTTTCATTTTTGTATTAGTGTTGTAAATTTCTAACGATTTGCCAAAAAACTTTTTGCCACGCCCACTCTAACGCCCACAAACCGCCCAAAGCTGCCACGCCCACACTTTTGAAAAATGTTTCGATATTTTTTCATTTCTGTATTAGTCTTATAAATTTCTAACGATTTGCAAAAAAACTTTTTGCCACGCCCACTGTAACGCCCACAAACCGCCCAAAGCTGCCACGCCCACACTTTTGAAAAATGTTTTTATATTTTTTCATTTTTGTATTAGTCTTGTAATATTCTATCGATTTGCCAAAAAACTTTTTGCCACGCCCACTCTAACGCCCTCAAACCGACAAAAACTGTCAGTGTTGAAGATTCTCCTTCGCACTTCCACTAGCTGAGTAACGGGTATCAGATAGTCGGGGAACTCGACTATAGCGTTCTCTCTTGTTTGATATCAGATGCAGCCTTGTTATACGTTCTTTTGTCGGCAGGGTACAGAGTTTCTTGCCATATTTTACGCAAATTAATCTTGCGTTGTATTTGTTTTCGGATTTCAGCTGAGAGATAGAGCTGATTTGATTGTGAGTTTCTGGCTGGAAGCTTAGCTGTTATGTACGCACAGCATCATATTCGAAAGTCTAGACTCTGTTGCGAGCCAACGTCCCCTAAACATTCGATCACTTGGCGAGGCCAACTGAAATAACAAAACCTAAACATTCGACCACTTGCCGAGCCAACTGAAACAACAAAATCTTCCGCCCACGCAATCTTCTCAGGATTCTCCAATTACTCCTATTTTTCGGGAGCTTCTTTCTTCAAGAGAGAATAAACATTTATAACTTAATTTTCTTAAACTTCGCTCTTGAGCTTGGGATAGCTCTGCCTATATAAACGCAAACATGTCTCCATGAGTCAGTTCAGTACTGAGTACGCTATCAATGGCTATAAGCCCATTTCAACTTCGAAATCCATTATCCAACTTTTAGATAATCCAAAGGCTCTAGTTCTTCCTTTATAGGAAATAATAAATACGTTTTAATAATACATAAAAACCAACCGGGTTCCTTCTTTTATTAAACTCTCGGTCTGAATTCGTAAATATATATATATACGAGTACATATCTCTAGATGGACGAATGTATGTGTATGTATAATTCCATCAGTATATATAGCTACACCCAGGATCCACGGGTCGAGATCTCATCGCTCTGGATTAAGGACGGGTAAGTTTCACGTTTATTTTTATACGATTAGTAAATATATGTATATTTTATGGTTAGCCACTTCCAGGCAATATATTTCATTAATAGACATAAAATGTTCAGTATTGTTTAAATAAAAATAACTTTTCAGCGGCGATTATCCGCCTTGTTTTTGATATACAAAGACAAGAGCTCTCAGAGCGACGTTTGTAGTCGTCAATAGCCAACAATTTTTGTTGACGTGCGCACCGTTGTCCGGTGCTCCCCGCTAAAAACAATTATAGTCAACTTCTCATAATCTTTGCATGCTAGCTTTTAATTTTTGGATTACACATGGCACTAGCCGGAAATGTATTAATCAATAAAACTATGCTATTAATTTAACTACAACAAAATGAGTAGGTAAACATTTCCAAAAGGGGTGCTGACGCGAGAAGTGGAGTAGGTCAAAAACGATGACATAACGTTTGACGGACAACCTTGACAAAAGGGGATCGTGTTGCGCGGCCCGCGACGAAGGCATGCGGACGCATGAAGGGGAGGGAATATGGCCGAGACATTGCCCGATCAAACTACAGCTTAGCTTGTGGGGCAGTGAGGACTGCTGACTGACGAACGGTACGAACTTTTACAGGCACTTCTAATATTAATTATCGTTATGTTGGAGAGGTTAATGGCTTACCAAAATCCCACGACCCAAAATCAACGAGCTTACGCTGGCAACCTGGTGCCTGAACATCGGATGCCACTCCCTCGGTCTTAGTCCTTACCCAGGACACGGGCACTAATACGCCGACGTAACAGAATTGGCGCCCAACGTAAGGATTTGTCGTATTTATTAAGGAATAGTGTTGATAGGTTCAACGAACTAGATTTCTGTATTGGGAGATTAGGAAACCTAAATAGGCATAACTAACATCTTTTTGTCATAATTAATTTTAAACCCCAGGGATATCTTTCTAAGGCATCAAGACACCCCGACACCAGAACAAGTGTCGCAAGAGTGTTTTAACAGCCAGATGCATCGATTGAGGAAGCCCAGACGAACGGCCACTCCGCAGCAGATACCTGAACACTGCGTAGCAGCAGAGACCTGTCACCAATTTCACCCCGAGTTAAATCGTAGTCTAACGTTTCAAGCGCCAGCACCAAAGGGTGTTCGGCTACATAAATGGAACTTAAAATTAGACGGCCGCGGTATGACCGTTGAAAGTTTTTTATTCCGTGTGGAACGGTAACAAGAATTATATAGAATAAGTCGACAGCAAGTGTTCTGAGAATTCCATAGTATGCTGATCGGAGCAGCAAGCAAGTGGTATTGGCAACTAATGCAGGATCGAGCTGAAGATTACGATTTTGATTACTATTCGCTTACCAGGGAAATGAAACGGGCCTTTTCCACAACTGGAAGTGACTTAATGAAGGTCAAAGAATTGATGGAGAGGAAACAGGGGTATAATATGCACAACATGCACATATGACAGCACAACTTGCACTTTAAATTGAAAGACAAGATCGCCGAGGATGAATTTGTAGAGCTTTTAAAGGACAACATTAACTCCCAAATGGGTGGTTTATTGTTGACGTCCCCAACAAGATCTCTGGCAGAGCTTAAAAATGAGGGGCTCAGAGTAAATCGGTGGTTAAAAAACCATGGAAAAACGATGCGAAGTAGACCAGTAAATGAGATCCAACGCTCAGACGGTGTCCTTGTGGAAGAATTCCAACGACAGCCGCGAGTCTAACAGAACAGCGCCTGGGTGCAGATACCCTTTGCACGATCTGATGTGTGTGGATACGGAGTGGATTTCTACCGCCAACACCCCGCAAACAAGAATCCATGCATTTCTCGATTCCATGAGTCCACTTGTCGTTTTTGCCAGAAGTCAGGTATTAAAGATAAACACAGGGGTTTTCCACTGAGTCCGCCAAACAAGACCGGCAATTCATCATACCCGTAAATGACCTCAAGCTTAAGCAGAATTAACCATCACATAAGAACCTAGAACAACGAGAGCAGGAATATGCATGGGCACGATAGCGCATTTTTCAACAGCGATGAGGAAGAGGATAACATCGCACGGAACGCTCGCAGAACACAAAAACAGATAACAACCGATACCGACTGTCTTTACATAAATACACATAGCCCGGCTAGCACAATCAGCAGAGTATGGTGGGTCGAAGCCACACGTTTATGGGCGCCTGATGAGTACAGGGAAGGAAAATCAACTGAATGAATGGCGTACGATTTTCCTTTGCGAAGTCATTCCATGCGTAAACGTAAACCCACTCCAGTAACGGACATACCGAGCGGTTATTGACTCCCAAAATAGGGGAAATCTAGAGATATGACTCCTAGGTGGGAACACTTGGCATAGAAGACCGATGCCCGGAGTAGCTCAGATATGCTCTAAGCCGGTATAAAAAGACCGTGGCCCACCGATAAAAAAGTCAATACCCGAGAGTCAAGACTGGAGAGTCAGCACTCGAGAGCCAATACTCGAGAGTCAGTAGTCGGGACTCAATTCTCGATATTTCCTTTTCGAGATTTCATCCTCGCGATTCTACTCTCGGGAATTCTATCCTCGGGCGGTATCCTACTTAAGTGAAGACTGTATGTACCCAGAAGAGCGAGGACTTATTCCTACACCAACCCCCAGGATAACAGGACCTAGACTGGAAGGATCAAAGACCAGCATAAGGTATACTCTTGAAGAAAAACTACAATCCTACAGAAGTCTCAAGATGGGCGGCAAGGAGTCCAAAGCATCCGACATCACCGCCAACGTGATCAACACTGTGGAAGTCATCGACGACAAAGGTGAGATATTAGGTGTGCAACATACCCTTGAGTTCATCGCCGAGATGTTAGTGTTGCTGGCACTATTGACACTAGTAAGAATTTACAAATGATCACTACAGCGGCGTCGGGATCACCACCATACCCTGGAACGGATCGTATCCAGTATTCCGCAACACCAATAGTGCATAGCGCGGGAATCGGAGTCCGCTCAACAGATATGAGCAGTGTATCGGGCAAAACAATCCGTCGATGAAAACTCACTTCCCTAATACCGAACATAGCATGAAATCCGGCCAAACAAATAATCAAAGAAGAAGTCAACCGGTGCTTTTCTTTTATGTGGAAATCAAAATAGACAATATAACAGCATTGACTTTTCCAAACAAGTGCACAATTCAAGTAATCTGAGAATCGGATAGCGGCTGAAGCGTGCCACCGAAAACATTCATACAAACATACATATATATATATATATATGTGTAGATAGACGAACTTTACTTAGTGTATATTCTTTTTTTGTTTATGTATATTACGTTACCGTTCAGTTTATAATTTTTGGTGCACGAATGTATGTGTATGTGTAATTCCATCAGTATAATAGCAACCCCCATGATCTCATCGCTTCGGATTAAAGTGGGATAAGTTTGACGGAACATTGTTCCCGTGCTTTTCTATATTTTTATATATGCTCATGCTAATTTTATTTTATACAATTAGTAAATATATATATATATTTGTAATAATGATAACCGATATAAATGAAAATATTTTATTGTTAAATTCTTCCAGGCAATATATTTCATTAATAAACATTAAATGTTCAATAGTTTAAATAAAAAAACCTTTTCAGCGGCGAGTATCCACCTTGTTTTTGATATGCAAAGCAAGAGCCCTCAGAGCGACGTTTGTAGTCGTCAATAGCCAAAAATTTTTGTTGACGTCCGCACCATTATCCGGTTAATATTTCGATACTCCCCGCTAAATCCAATTATAGTCAACTTCTCAAATTCTTTGTACGCTAGCTTTTAATTTTTAATAGGTCAAAAACGATGTCATAACGTTTGACGGACATCATTGACAAAAGGGGATCGTGTTGCGCGGCCCGCGACGAAGGCATGCGGACGCATGAAGGGGAGGGAATATGGCCGAGACATTGCCCGATCAAACTACAGCTTAGCTTGTGGGGCAGTGAGGACTGCTGACTGACGAACGGTACGAACTTTTACAGGCACTTCTAATATTAATTATCGTTATGTTGGAGAGGTTAATGGCTTACCAAAATCCCACGACCCAAAATCAACGAGATTACGCTGGCAACCTGGTGCATGAACATCGGATGCCACTTCCTCGTTCTTAGTCCTTACCCAGGACACGGGCACTAATACGCCGACGTAACAGAATTGGCGCCCAACGTAAGGATTTGCCGTATTTATTAAGGAATAGTGTTGATAGGTTCAACGAACTAGATTTCTGTATTGGGAGATTAGGAAACCTAAATAGGCATAACTAACATCTTTTTGTCATAATTATTTTTACTTTTTATGGAATATTGGACTTAAGTTGTTTCAGCGCGTGCTTATTAATTCGTTTACTATTTAGCATAAATTAAAGTCCCCAACTTCTACAACCGAGAACACGTGTAAATGGTTCAGAATAGAGATATGACTTTTAGATCACTTTTGTTTATAAACCCTGTTAAAATCGTAAGTCCTTTGTTTTGTCATTAAAAAAATTAATTTGAAAAAATTCCTTAAATCAAAAATATGGGAGACTTCCTTGTTATAATATCAACCAACTAAGTGACGATTGACGTTCTTTGTAATTAATGTAAATATAATTTGTGGGTGGCTAACGCTTTTAACGTATTAGGCCAAGTAGCCAGGTCGTTCTAGAATGCTAAGTCCAACGAAAATAGGAGCGCAGCTATAATGGTAACGCATTTAGCGTTGCGGTGCATGTTTGTTTGTATCGTTTTTTTGACGATCCAGTACAGAGGGAATGTATGAACTGACCAAAAAGCTTAACATCAACGCTGCGGACGTACTAGGCCTCGCTGGCAACCTGGTGCCTAAACAGCGGATGCCCCTCCCTCGGTTCTTACCCAGGACACGGTCACTAATACGCCGACGTAACAATATCAAATTTAGTACCGAAAAATGATTTTATACTGCACTACGATTATGTAAACTCTAACTCAAAGAGATACAGTCCTTTCAACAATACGGTCGGATCCTTCCTCTTCGCGTTACTATAGGACTGCTCCAATTTTTACGCGACTGTCATCGCACATCAACCACCGGGGCACAGGTGGGAACATTCTTCAGAGCCTCAAACGCGTTAGTTCAGTCTTTTGACCACAGAAACACTGATATTTTTTAGGCTGTGCCTCAACGACTTAATTCACCCGTCGAAGTTTTGGCTGAACTTCCGATATCACCCTCCAGTTCCGAGTAATAATAGTTCTGTTTCGGATTCGTCTGCAGCGCCCCATCCCGAAGTCCTATTGTATAGCGTGCTTTATGCAGATATTCTGTAATTTCTTTCAGTAATTCTGTATTATGAATAATTTAATCAAAAAATCATTGAAATACAAAAAAACCGTTGTCCGCACGAGTGAGTTCTTCTTTGGATATTAATTCCGACTTCACGTATAGCAAGCAGGCTGTCTCCCCCTTGTGTAAACATATGGTTTCCAAATATTGCAAATGATACATGCTGTGTGTGGCTGATCTCACCGATTCGTGGTCATCTTTGATACAGCTGAAATCGATTTATTCACCTTTTCATAATTTATGCTTCTTATATGCCAGAAACTTTTGTTTCGCTTTTTATACCCGTTTCCAGAACAGCTGCATGAGAATAGCCTCCAACGCCCATCCCTACCATGAGAACTCCATCATCCATGAGCAGCTCGGGATTCCATGGGTGGAAGACGAGATCTATCGTCACAGCCACCTGGCCATCAACCTTCTGGACAACAGCCAATCCCGTAGACGTCTGCTGAGAACGCACCCACTTGAATCTTCAATCTTGAATCATCAAATTGAAAAAATATCTTTTAGTTTAGTTTTTGAGCCATCTTTCGATTTGCGAATCGTGCGATCGGACAACCACTACTGATTTTGATCCCTTCGTGTAATTCGTGCTCAAAGACTCTCCTGGTGCTCTTAATCACCACGTGGACCGCCGCACAGTGGCGCCTAAGATACTTTAGGGTTACAAAAATCATAACTCTTTAACCAGATAAGATAATATTTATAAATTTTTTTTTTTTAATGAAGGGTAATTTTGTTACTTTTCGATTAAGTGGTCATACTATATGGTGTGATAAATAGTAGATTTTATACTCGAAAATTAATGTTTTTAGAGGCAGTTTTCTCAATTTTTATCCTATTTCGACAAATACTTTTCATTTGTTTTCTTTGAAAATGCTAATATGGTACATATTTAATGTTTTAAAAACAAAAAACAAATAAATTTTAAATAATTTTTTTTTTTTTTTTTGTCAATTTTTCATCTACTTTTACCTTTTTTGTTCAAAATAATCATTTAATTTTACTTCATTAAATATTTTTTAAGAATAATTAATCATTATACATTCATTTAAAATCATTACAAAGTCAGGGATTGAAAAACAAACCGCCAATACAGGAAAAAGTGTATGCCCGCCATACAATTTCATACTGCGCAGCGACTGCGCTTGTAGCAGAATTTGCAGCACTAAGCCGCGCGTTGTTTACGCTGAGTTGAAAGTATCTTTTGCCATGGAAATTCTGGGTGGGACGTCGGGGGACCCGATCTCTTTTGAATATGATAAAGAACATATTCAAGAACAACACCTCATACGCCAAACCTATAAGTCGGTGTAAGATCGCTTTTTTTTTTCCATCAAAGTTGAAAAATATGTGAAAATTAGTACTTCGGTAAAACAGGTATGTCTACACGTGCAAAGAATTTTATACATTTATTCTACCTTGGTTTTAGCGAGATTTGATGACCCCTTCCATAGAGACAATAACCAAGCCGGTCGGTTACATATTTTACCTAAAGATCGACCGCAAAGTCCGAATTTTCTACAACCCAAAAAAGGTTCAACTTTGAACACGTGTAACTTCTAAAATACTGAACCGATTTGAATCATTTTTTGGAGTCAACCCTTTTGAACTAATACCTGTCGAATGCATCCGTTGTCAAATTTATAACCTCTGTATAATATGCGCTTTGTGCGCCACATGCAGTGGTTTAGGAACACTTATAAAAACATTTCGGGGAACGTCATAGATACTTTCGAACTGTAAATAATTCGGAATATATAGATAAATTTCTGTGGAAAGCTCACAAGTAACTGTTGACCAAATCGGGCGGTAACAAAATAAGTGTTCTTAAAAAAACTTTGACCATCAAATCCGATATTAAATATTTATTCGAAGAATTTAGAGAACTTGATCTTAATCATTTTTTCGTGGATTTCGCGGGTAGACAGTAAGAAAAAAAAAGTCAACAGTTTTTTGCAAGGTATGTTCTTTAGCAATTTATAACTGGCAAATTTCAACAATAAAATAATTATTCTTTAGTCGCAGTCCCAGCAAAGAGGGATGGCAAGATTCCTATTTTTGAAACATTTTCCATTCGCCTTAGTCGATTGTCTGGATAATCAGATACCCGTTACTCAGGTAGAGGGAGTTTGATATCTACAAATTCGTTTGGTATTGTATAGAAATAGTCAAAATAATAAAATCTAAATTTAGTTTTAAAGGAGTTCCTGGCACCACTATTTTTATTAAACAGCTAAAGCTGAAAATCGTTTGATTTACGGAGTAAAAATGTCATATTTCCCAAAAATGTTTTTTTTAATGTATGAGAAATTTGTTTTATCATATTCTATATCATACATTTTTGAAGTTAAGGGGGCATTGTAACTATATCACTTCGATAAAATGAGTTTTTGTTAATTTGCAATATTTAAACGAGTAACGGGTATAAAAATAATTAAAAAGCGAAACAGTTTTTACTGTTTCTGGGCTATATTGCTTTACTGAAACTGGCGATATACTGAACAGAAATAATCAAGCATAATACGTTCACCAATTAATATTAAACGATATATTGAGCTCAGACACTACATCATGGTAACTAGTGTGCAGCAGCTCATATGATTTTTCAGTTTGAAAGCCATCTAAAAAGTCGCTGTAAATATGTTTCGTTAAGGAGTTTTCGGGTTCGGACAGTGGAAGGTTGTGGTATAATTCCTCCAGTTTCCGGGTAAGCTCGCGGACGTGTTGTCCGGTAGTGGGGCGTATTTGTGCTCCTCCGTTTATGCATCCTGAGGGACAGGCCATTACTTCAACGAAGTGGTAGTTTGATACCTTTCCACGCTTCAGCTTTTGTACCATGTTTTGTATGTTCCGGAAACCGTTGGCAATAGCAAATTTCAGGACAGTGTTGCCATTTTTTTTAAGTATAATTTCTCTAAAGTCGCGATTTTGAGCTGTTTGAATTCCAAGTCCTTTGTTGGGACTTCGTTAAAAAGCTGTTTTGCGGCGAACTTAAATATATGTTCTGCGTAACCGCCAGACAACGTCTTCTCGTGGGCCCATACCATAAAGTCTGGACGTACATTAGACCAGGGCCAGTCCAGATCAAGGGGATCGTACTGTGACAGGTTCCGCTGGGCCTCACCTAGCAATTGTTCCACCTCAACTGCAAAGATGCATTACATTAATATTAGGTCATATTGTAGTTTTGGCTCTCACAACCTGAAGTGATAACACAGTCTACGTCACGTGAGTTATTCGCCTTGCTGAAAAAATCATCTCGCGAGGCCTCAAGCTTCTTGTCGTAGCAGGGCATTACGGTCACATGGTAGATTCGTGACGCAGGAACATTTAGCTTTTCGGCAAGGATTTGCTTCACAAGCACTCCCATTATTTGCTGTGGAGATCGGGTAGTGGAAACGTAAGGTAATATGAAATTTCCGTGTGTTTTCTCCGCGTAACAAACCCACCCCGGGCAAGAGGAGCTAAGCATGGTCAAGTTCTCATTTTCGCGGTACCTTTCTACAAATTCTTGACGACATTCGAGCAGAGCGATATCATCCGCCACCTTAGTGGACAAAACATAGTCGGCACCCAGACTGCGAAAATATCCAGTAAGATGACGGGCAGCATCCTCCACCCCTATTTGATAGCGATGGGCTAAGCTTAATAGAGGCTGGGTGGCAACGGAGAACACGATCGTACGCACATTACCCCAGTCCTCAGTAGCCTTTTTCTTTGAATTCTCTTGAAGGACCCTAAGCAACTCTTCTTGGCTCTGCTGCGTGATCAGGACTCCTTCGGCTGAAGTGATACAACCTGAGCATGCAAGACAGTCTTGCAGAGTAATTTCAACTTTATTAAGTTTTTGTTTTCCACTCTACAACGAAAAAATTTCGATCCATAAAATAAAGAGATTCCGAGAGATTCTTACCTCAGATTCCTCAAAGCAGCTGTCACCCTTTATCTTGATCTTTGCCCCTGTCTTTGATCTTGCCTTATCTATTTCCACGGGTTTAATGCATATCTGAGAACAATTAAAATGGAATTCAATTCATTTCGGTATATTAATGTTTCAAACCTGTGAGGGAGTAATAAAATCATCTATATCTGTAAGCTGCAGGGCTCTGCTCAACCTTGACATGGTATCAGTAAAAAGTTGTATTTTACTTTTTATTTTATAAAAATTTTGATTAAGTCAAACAAATCCTTTATGAACTTATCCAAATATTTGGTTCTGTATAAAGTTAAACAGTATCACATCAAATTGACCCAAGATAGCGTCGATACGTAGCAGTAACTGTGGAACGGGCGGTATGGAACATGATATTACATACAAATTGCTACAATCGGATAGCCGTTACTTCGCTAATCAAAGTGCTCGGAAGAAATTTCAAAAATTGGTTGGCATATCGATAGAAATCGGAAAAAACAAAAATTGAAAATCAAAAATAAAAAGATATTGCGTGCGTGACAGCTCAGTCCAGCTTGTTGGCGTTGGAACAAGCGTGTCTACAATATATTTGGCTTATCGATTAAAATTTGCAATACATATAATAACATAACATAAAAATCAAAAAATAAATATTCCAAAGGTGTTGCAGTTGGAGTCGATGATAATAGGGCCTTATCGATAAGTATCACGATAGGGCGAGGGTTTTGGTGGCGCCCCCTTGAGGGAATCCTGTGAGGCGATCTACCCTTTTAAATAATCCCTGCAAATCATAGTCAATCGTAGCCATACCGACGAGCTATCCACTTGCAGCTAGGGCAACTTAAATTTCTGTATCTGTGTGGGAAATTAAAAAACAATGAGTTTTTAGTGTCGTGTAAAGTTATTATACCCGTTGCAAAACAACTTTTTGCCACGCCCACTCTAACGCCCACAAACCGCCAAAACCTGTCAGTGGGGAAATTTCTCCTTTGCACTTCCATCAGCTGAGTAACGGGTATCACATAGTCGGGGAACTCGACTATAGCGTTCTCTCTTGTTTTTCTTATTACTACTTTGTTCAACTTACCCCGATCTTTGTTCATCAATCCGGAGTCAAACGCAAATCCAAATTGTCGTCGTCGTACCATTCCATTGACGCTAAATCTTGGCCGTTTCAAAAGCAGTGGACGATTAAGGGTGATTGCTTTATTTATTTATTTTAATTTATTTGATTTATTTATTTTATTTATTTTATTTATTTTATTTATTTTATTTATTTTATTTATTTTATTTATTTTATTTATTTTATTTATTTTATTTATTTTATTTATTTTATTTATTTTATTTATTTTATTTATTTATTTATTTATTTTATTTATTTTATTTATTTTATTTATTATATTTATTTTATTTATTTTATTTATTTTATTTATTTTATTTATTTTATTTATTTTATTTATTTTATTTATTTTATTTATTTTATTTATTTTATTTATTTTATTTATTTTATTTATTTTATTTATTTTATTTATTTTATTTATTTTATTTATTTTATTTATTTTATTTATTTTATTTATTTTATTTATTTTATTTATTTTATTTATTTTATTTATTTTATTTATTTTATTTATTTTATTTATTTTATTTATTTTATTTATTTTATTTATTTTATTTATTTTATTTATTTTATTTATTTTATTTATTTTATTTATTTTATTTATTTTATTTATTTTATTTATTTTATTTATTTATTTATTTAATTTATTTAATTTATTTAATTTATTTAATTTATTTAATTTATTTAATTTATTTAATTTATTTAATTTATTTAATTTATTTAATTTATTTAATTTATTTTTTTTTTTTTTTATTTATTTAATTTATTTAATTTATTTAATTTATTTAATTTATTTAATTTATTTAATTTATTTAATTTATTTAATTTATTTATTTATTTAATTTATTTAATTTATTTAATTTATTTAATTTATTTAATTTATTTAATTTATTTAATTTATTTAATTTATTTAATTTATTTAATTTATTTAATTTATTTAATTTATTTAATTTATTTAATTATTTAATTTATTTAATTTATTTAATTTATTTAATTTATTTAATTTATTTAATTTATTTAATTTATTTAATTTATTTAATTTATTTAATTTATTTAATTTATTTAATTTATTTAATTTATTTAATTTATTTAATTTATTTAATTTATTTAATTTATTTAATTTATTTAATTTATTTAATTTATTTAATTTATTTAATTTATTTAATTTATTTAATTTATTTAATTTATTTAATTTATTTAATTTATTTAATTTATTTAATTTATTTAATTTATTTAATTTATTTAATTTATTTAATTTATTTAATTTATTTAATTTATTTAATTATTTTATTTAATTTATTTAATTTATTATTTATTTATTTTATTTATTTTATTTATTTTATTTATTTTATTTATTTTATTTATTTTATTTATTTTATTTATTTTATTTATTTTATTTATTTTATTTATTTTATTTATTTTATTTATTTTATTTATTTTATTTATTTTATTTATTTATTTATTTATTTATTTTATTGTAATTGTTAATATCAATTATCAATCATTGCTAATCGCGATGTTTTACTCAATGAATATCCAGAATACGAGCCTAAGATTTTTGAATTTCCAGCTGCAGAAGCAACTCCCAGAAAAGCTGAAAATGTACTCAAGGTGGAGTGGCAGCGTGAGAAGGATGAGCAGACAGAAGATGATAAAAGTGAGGAATCCAGTGTGAACCTCAGTTCGGAACGTTCAGAAAGAGACACGGGTCGTAACCAGCAGTATGAGGAGGCGGTGCCACCGGCAGGAGAGGCAATGAGAATCGGGCCAGGGAGGCCTAAAATAATTCGGACCGGCAAGTCAGGCCGACCAAGGAAGGAATATATGAAACACCCTAAGATTTTCGACTACGTTGAGTGCAAGGACAGGGTTCTGAGGCTCAATAAGGCGATATACGGACTAAAATAGGCAGGACGAGAGTGAAACGCCACTTTAGATGAAGCACTTTAAGAGATCGGTTTCGTGACCTGCCAATACGAAGCATATTTGTACAAACAGGACATAAACGGTAATTGTGTCTTGTACTAATTTATGTTGATGATCTTCTTATAACGTGCCAGAGCAGAGTGGATCTTATGCATATCAAGTCTAAAATAGCTTCGAGATTAAATGCATGGACAAAGGTTAGCTGACCACGTTTTTGGGTATGCAGATAGAACGTGAAGGCGAGTTGGACAGTATAACGATGAATGAGACGTTGTACATCAAGGATATGCTGCAGAGACGCGGCTTGGAGCACTAGAAGAGTTAATGTGGGTTGCGTTAACATCAAGGCCAGATATCTATCACTCAGTTGTGAAGCTGGCGCAGCGAAATACGAACTTGCATAGCGAACCTTTATTGGCTTTGAAACGAGTGATGCGGTATTTGGCAGAAACGGCCAAGAAAATCTTAAGCTATCAGGATGGAGGGTTGCCGTTGGTGGGTTTCTACGTCAGCCACCAAAGTTCGTATACAAGATTTGTTTTCTTCTTGTCAGGAGACCCTATCTTCTGGAAGTCGGATAAGGAAAACAGTGTTGCATTAAGCAGCACGGAAGCAAAATATATGTCGCTTTCATCAGCTGTAAAGGAGGCTCTGCATCTGAAGCATTTAATTATTGCGATTGGTTGTGGAAGGAAGGATACCCCAACAACCTTAGCGCTCAGAATTTGGCCAGAAATTCAGTTTACCATGCTCGGTCAAAGCATATTGATATCAGGTATCATTTCATTAGGATAGTTATCCAGAAAGGCGATGTTGAATTAAAATATGTACCAACTAACGATATGATAGCCAATATTGTAACATCCATAGTTGATTAAGTGGTGAGATCTTCGCTAAATTGTTGGACGATTGGGACCCTAGTTGCAGCTAGCTAACTATCGCCATTGGTGTTCACTCGATCAGAAAGCCACATTTAATAAAATTTATAGTCCCGTGCCTATTACGTAGATGAACAAGACTTATAATTAATGCATAAAAAAATTTAAAAGAAAGAACAAAATTCTGAGACCACATGGGTGTATGATGCTGCCAAGCCAGTATATCTAATGGAAATGAGGTTACACTGATGGTATAGCAACCCGACTCTGTACCCACCCCCCATGATTTACCTTTGCCACTATATGGTAAATCCCTAATATAAATGTTACCCTTTCATCATACTTTTCGCCTTTTCACATAAGGAAAACTATTTATTTACCAAAACATTATTATAATTTTATTCATTTAATAATAAGATAAGAGAAAGTATATGAGGCAATGCTGTCTAGTTGATAAGAGTAAAAAAACAAGAGAGAACGCTATAGTCAAGTTCCCCGACTATCTGATACCCGTTTCTCAGCTAGTGGAAGTGCGAAGGAGAGTCTTCAGCACATACAGTTTTTGGCGGTTTTGTGGGCGTTAAAGTGGGCGTGGCAAAAAGTTTTTTGGCAAATCGATAGAAATTTACAAGACTAATACAAAAATATCACAACATTTTTCAAAAGTGTGGACGTGGCAGCTTTGGGCGGTTTGTGGGCGTTAGAGAGGGCGTGGCAAAAAGTTTTTTGGCATATCGTTAGAAATTTATAAGACTATTACAAAAATGAAAAAATATCGAAACATTTTTCAAAAGTGTGGACGTGACAGTTTTGGGCGGTTTGTGGGCGTTAGAGTGGGCGTGGCAACATGAATCGACAAACTTGCGCTGCGTCTATGTCCTTGGAGTCTGTATGCTTAATCTCAACTTTCTAGCTTTTGTTGTTCCTGAGATCTCGACGTTCATACGGACGGACAGACGGACGGACAGACGGACATGGCCAAATCGACTCGGCTACTGATCCTGATCAAGAATATATATACTTTATGTGGTCGGAAATGCTTCCTTCTGCCTGTTACATACTTTTCAACGAATCTAGTATACCCTTTTACGCTACGAGTAACGGGTATAATGAGAATTTAATTTTAGTCAACCTAATTTCATTTAATTCTTGTTATCTTTATGTAATTACGTTAACTAGAGTTTATTTGTAAAATGGAACACATAAACTCTAGTTAAACTCTAGTTTATTTAATTTTTAAACCAATAAATATTTTAATTCAATTTTCGGTTGCTAACTTTAATTGTATACTTAATTGTAAACTTAATGGTATATTTAATACCGATTTGTTTTCTTTCCTAATTAATGTTTAAAATTTTTCTTTATCTCTTTTTTAAATTTTTGTAATTTTGTTTAATTCTATCTTTTATTTCTGTTTCACAAATTTAATTTCACTAAACTTTTGTTACATTAACTTTCATTTTCTTGTCTTTTTAGTGTGCGCTCTGTGACAGTTCAGCGACGACTGACTCTTCATTTATTCAGCAAGTGTGTGTGTACTGTTTACATTTGCGACTCTTATAATTAGGTTCTTACATTCTAATATTGCAATGGGACTTATACCACTATGCTTATATACAATTACTACTACTACTACTACAGCTCGGCCATCCTGATAATTAGGATCTCCTGATCCCCGCCGCTCTACTTCTTGTAATTATTACATTTTCGTTACTTATTTCAGTGCTTGTTACATTTGGTTTGGTTTTCTTTTTTACATTTACTTTAGACTTTTGTTTTTCTTTATCATTTTTCTTATCTATATTTTTATTATTTGATACCGAATTCTTATCTCGAAGCCATGGTTTAATATTATGAGCCGCCCATATTCCATCGTATGGTTTTTGTGTCAACTGAAAACCTTCCACATCTTTGATACAATACCTATCATTGTCTAGTAATTTGGCGATTTCATAGGGGCCTTTATATTTGGTTATTAATTTCCTAGGCGCTCCAACTGTTGAATCAAAATTCTTGACCACAACGTAGTCTCCTAATTTGTATTTATTTGCTTCTAGTCGTTTAGCGTCAACATATTTCTTGTTATAGTTCTGTACTTTTTCCTGCGAAACTTCTGCATTTTGTCTAATTTTCTCTAAATTAATTTCTTTTCTTTTTAGCATTGACTCCAATACATTTTCTTTTAAACAATCTAGCATTTTTCCTTATTGATTCACTCCAAACAGCATTATACTTTGGTGCTCATTTATGCTTCTGTGCTTTGTATTATTCATTGCATACTGTACTTCTTCCAAAACTTTGTGCCACTGTGCGTTTTTTTCTACATCTACGAGCTTACTAATCATGGGTCCTAGGTCTCTATTTATTCGCTCATCTTGTCCATTTGCTTGTGGTGAGCCTGTTGCAATTTTGACGTGCTTAATGTTTCTTGATTCCAAAAATTCTTCGAACATATCTGATGTAAAACAATGGTCGTTGGTCTGCTATACGCTCTAAAATAATCACTTAAGGCTTCCATTGCTTCCTTTGAGTTTGTTGATTTCGCTGGATACAATCTCACAAACTTTCTGCACCCATCAACAATTACTAATACATGTTTTTTCGTAGAATTCTTTTGATTTACCGGACCATAGAGATCTATATGTATGACTTCGAATGGTATATTTTCCTTTGGTACAATATTAACAGTTCCTTCTTGCTTACCATTTCTTCCTAAAAGCTATACATTTTAGACAGTTCTTAACATGTTCATCTGTTTTACTTCTAACATTTGGAAACCAATAACTTTTACCGACCATTTCCGTAACTTTGTCTTTCCCTACATGGCCTAACTCATTGTGGTATTTATACAATACGTGTTCTTCCATAGCTTCCGGGACATAGAACAATAACTTATCTTTTACTTTTTTGTAAATCACACCATTTCGCATTTTATATAATTCGCTTTCTTCTTTACTTAGCATTTCTCAACTTCTCGTCTCCTATTTTTGCATATAACTAAATTGTCCTCGAACGTATTTTTCTCTATTACCATAATCGTATTACATCTACTAAGAGCATCAACGTGTTTTATTCTAGTTCCTGATCTATTCTCTAGTTTATACAAATAATTTTGTAATTCCAAGGCCCATCTTGCTATTCTTGGGTTCAAGTCTTTTTTATTCAACGTCATTGTGAGGGAATTACAGTCTGTTACTATTTTGAATTCAATTCCTTGTAGGTACACTCTAAACCGTTTTAATGCATATATTAAATAGTTGGATGTAGTTTACCATCTGCTTTCCTTTGCAAAAGGATTGATCCGAAACCTATCGAACTTGCATCGCAGTGCAATTCTGTTTCATCCTCAGTACTGTACAATGCCAAAATAGGCGTTTTTAACAGCTTGCTTTTTAATTCATCAAATGCTTCTAAATGCGCTGGGCCAAACTCGAACTTTTTGTCTTTCTTTGTCAAATCATAAGGTGGCTTTGCTATTGTTGAAAAATTCTGTATAAATCTTCTAAAATACGAGCACATCCCCAAAAAACTTTGAACATCATGAACTTTTTGTGGCACGTGAAAATTTTCAATTGCTTTCACACTGTTGTCATCTGCTTTAATACCCTTTTCTGATATTATATATCCTAAATATTTCACCTCACTTTGAAAAAACATACATTTATCGATTCGTAGCTCTAATTTGTTTTTAACTAATCGCTAAAATACTTCTTTGAATATAGCTTGGTGATCTTCTATATTCTTTGTCGCTATCATTATGTCATCGAGATAAACTATCACTTTCTTTTCCCTAATCATGTCGTCAAATACTTTGTTGTTCCTTTGAACCTTTGAAAAACAGACGTAGCATTTGTCAGCCCAAAAGGCATTCTTGTGAACTCATACTGTTCTAGTGGCGTGGTAAATGATGTATACTTTATCGATTCTTCGTCCATATAAACATGGAAGTATCCATTTTTCAGGTCTAACTTCGAGAACACAACTTTGTTTGCTAGTGTATCTAATAAATCATCAATTAATGGCATCGGGTATCTAACTTTCGCCGTGATCTTATTTAGTTTCCTATAATCTATGCACATCCGAATGCCACCCAATTTCTTTTTTACTAGTACAATTGGCGAACAATACTCAGACTCACTTTGTCGTATAATACCATCTTTTATATAATCATCAAGGATTCCTTGTAATTTTTCTTTCTCTACATATGGCAGGCGCCTTGGCGAAATACTAAACGGCTTGTCTTCTTCTAACCTTAGCTTCATTTCACATTTTATATTTGGTTCACTCGGTCTTTTTGGTTTAATATAATATTATTCAATAACATTTATAAATTCGCATCTTTGTTTAAAAATATCTTGTGAACCTATCTCATATACCTTTTCATTATCATTGTAATCAATTAATAATAGTTGTTTTTCAAACTTATTTTGTTCGTCTGCGTTTGGGTCATCATGACTTTTAAATTCTTTATTATACCCGTTACTCGTAGAGTAAAAGGGTGTGGCGCCCAGACTAAAACCCAGTCTGGCAACACGGCGTAAACAAGTACTAACGCCAAGACCTTTCCTGGATGACGATATCTTCTGATATCGTCAGACTGGCCTCTCTGGACTTCAACCCTGCCGCGCAACAAGCTTACGGCATCAAGTTAACATTATATTGTATTTCGAATTAAATAAAGCAGTAACTACATAAGTTACTATATTGGTGACCCCGCAATAAACCAAATGAATACCGGAGATTGTTCGCCTGCACCGCCAACTTCGCCTGACGCTGGTGAAATTCAATGCGGCAACAGCGCAGGCACCGTTATTCCTGTCGTCGAGTCGGTTGGCGCCATCAAGCTACCGCCTTTTTGGAAGCAAAATGCGCGGTTATGGTTTGTGCAGATCGAAGCGCAATTTCAATGCAGCCGCATTTCTTCAGATAACACGCGCTACTACCATCTAATCAGTGCTTTGGATGCTGATATAATGACTGAAGTATCTGATGTTCTGGCGCAACCCTCGGAAGTCAACAAATACGAGCACCTGAAGGAGATTATCATCAAGCGCTTTACGGAATCACCGGACAGACAGTTGCAGCGCGCTTTGCTGGAGCTTGACCTTGGGGACAAGAAGCCCTCGCAGCTCCTTCGGCAAATGACAACTCTTGCTGACGGTCGCGCGTCTGCAGACGCCTTGCGAGTCCGCTGGCTCTCTCAGCTACCGCAGCACGTACAACGGAGTTTGAAGCTCCTACGCTCAGCAACTTTGGAAGCGCAAGCTGCACTCGCTGACGATCTCATGGAAGAGGAATCGGGTTCTTTTGTCATGGCTGCTGGGCCCTCCTCGGCACAATTCAGAGGCAACACCCGCGAATACCCGCCGGCAGCTGGCACAAGTGTCGTGGACGACTTGAAACGCGACATCGCTGCCATCAAGGCCTCTTTAACTCGTCTCCAGAACATGCAGCCCTCCAGCCATTCTTGCCCAGCCGATCGCAACGAGCAGCAACTCCGAGCACCACGTGTCTGCTTTTATCATGCCAAATTCGGACCAAATGCACGAAAATGCTCCTCGCCCTGTGCCTGGGTGCCACAGCAGGGAAACTAAAGAAGCTGTCATCTGTTCAGGCGACTGGTGACAGCAAATCTCCAAGCACTCGCCTCTCAAAGGAGTACCGACTTCACATAATCGATCGTAATACCAACATAAAATTCCTTATTGATTCCGGATCAGTCATCTCACTCATACCTGTTTCGATAATCAAGGGAATGCATCGTCGCAAAGACGACTTCAAACTCTTCGCGGCCAACACGTCTATAATTGATACATACGGCACGCTAAATCTAACTTTTGGTCTCAACCTACAGCGTAAGTTCACCTGGTCGTTCGTCGTTGCGAACGTCCAATCAGAAATCATCGGAGCAGATTTCCTCACGCACCACGGCCTCATCCTCGACCTCAAGGGTAAACGCCTTATGGATCCCTCAAAAGCTGTTTCGACCAAAGGAGAAGTTGCAGAAGCAAAACTTTACAACGTTTCTACAATCAACGTGCAAAGTTTCAGTGGAATAGATCGCCCGTACTCCAATCTTCTTAGTCGCTTTGTGCAGATCACTCGTCCTAATGCGCCTTTAGCAACCCGCATTCATAATGAGGTTGCGCATTACATTCAAACAACTGGCCCACCTGTTTTCGACAAGCCAAGAAGGCTGACAGGCGAAAAATTAAAAGCGGCACGCCGGGACTTCGATCTCTTACTCCAGCAAGGAGTGATTCGTCCCTCCAGCAGCCAATGGGCCAGTCCTATTCATTTGGTCCCCAAGAAGAGCAGCGAATGGCGCACTACTGGTGATTATCGTAAACTTAATGCTTCCACTATTCCAGATCGCTACCCGATTCCCCATGGGGAAGACATTCTTCAACGTCTGCATGGATGCTCGGTTTTCTCCACAATCGATTTGGTGCGTGCCTACCACCAGATCCCAGTCGCGCCAGATGATATTCCAAAAACAGCTGTCACTACACCGTTCGGCCTTTTCGAATTCGTCGGCATGCCACCTGGACTGCGCAATGCAGCGCAAACCTTCCAGCGCCACATGGACAACCTGCTTCGAGGCATTCCATTCGTAGGATGCTATATGGACGACATCATCGTGTTCTCCACAACGCATGAGGAGCATTTGAAGCACCTCCAGACAATCTTTGAGATTTTGCAGAGGAACCACCTGCAAATTAACCCTCAAAAGTGCAAATTTGGTAAAAGTGAGGTCATTTTCTTAGGGTTCCAAGTCAATGCGAGCGGATTCAAGCCCCCTGTTGAGCGCACGCAAGCAATCAACAGTTTTCCCAAGCCTCAAACTATCATGGAACTGCGCCGGTTTTTGGGAATGGTCAACTACTACCGACACCTCATCCCACACGCAGCTCAGGCTCAAATCCCGCTCACAGACTACCTAAAAGGCGCAACCAAAAATGACAAGCGCGAAATAGCCTGGACCGGCCCTGCGGAAGATGCATTCCAGGTCTGCAAGCAAGGAATTTTACGTGCCGTGTGCTCTTCGTTCCTTTCCCCATCGGCTCACCTCGCCCTTAAAACGGACGCCTCCGATACAGCGATCGGCGCTGCTCTCGAACAACTAGTCGGCAAAGTTTGGCGTCCCATTGGGTTTTTCTTGCGGAAACTGTCTCCGGCAGAGCAAGGCTACAGCACGTATGATCGCGAGCTCCTGGCTATTTTCGCTGGTATCATCCATTTCAAGCACATTCTAGAGGGTCGTCCATTCATCATCCAAACCGACCATAAGCCACTACAATACGCCTTCAGGAAGAAAGCAAGCAAAGCATTGCCTCGACAACTCCGCCAATTGGATTTTATCTCTCAATTCTCAACGGAGATAGTGTACAATCCCGGGGAAAACAACGCAGTGGCAGACGCCCTCTCACGCATCAATACCATAAGCATGCCGTCTAGCTTCAGTGCTCAAGCGATATTCGAGGCCCAACAAACCGACGATGAAATGGCTGAGCTTCCTCAAACAACGTCCCTTGTTCTACAAATTAGGAACCTCGACAACCTAGACATCTGGTGTGACATCTCGAATGGACGCGAACGGCCATATTTACCCAAAAGTCTGAGACGCCAAGCTTTTGATGCAGTACCATACATGGATTGGCGCATCCCAGCGGCCGTACAACTGCAAAGTTACTTAAGCAGCGGTTTGTCTGGCCAGGAATTAACCGTGATGCCACCCTCTGGTCCCGACAATGCGTTCCTTGCCAGCGGGCCAAAATCCATCGCCACACACGCAGCCCGGTGGAGAAGATCGATGTTCCTGACAATCGTTTCGAGCACATTCACGTCGATCTGATTGAGCTTCCCACTATCCGTAACTTACGCTACTGTCTTACCATCATCGACCGCTTCAGCAGATGGCCTGCAGCTATTCCACTATCCAACATCACCGCGGAGACTGTCGCGAAAGCTCTGTATACACAGTGGATCTGCATGTTTGGCTGTCCACTCACTATAACAACGGACCAGGGAACTCAATTCGAATCCTCATTGTTTGCTGAGCTGGGTAAACTAATTGGAGCCGAAAGGATACGTACAACTGCGTATCACCCTCAGTCAAACGGCATCGTGGAGAGATGGCACCGTACCCTCAAGGCCGCCCTGATGTGTAAATCTCACATAGCATGGCCGGATCTCCTGCCTACAGTTCTGTTGGGGCTGCGCTCGGCATTTAAGGCGGACCTCCAGTCATCGCCAGCCGAAATGCTTTTTGGCACCACTATTCGTATCCCCAACGAATTTTTTGAGTCGCACACTCCAACCGCCTTCAGCAAGGATCACCGACTCACCGAGCAACTACGTCAACATATCAGGGCAGCCCGACCTACTCCTGCGGCGCATCACGCTAAACCACCTGTTTTCATTTGTAAGGACCTGAGAACTTGTACGCACGTCTTCAAGCGAGTGGCATCTGTTAAAAAACCACTCGAGCCGCCTTACACGGGACCTCATCGGGTAACACGCCGGGTTGATGACAAGTTCTACGTCATCAGCATTCATGGACAAGAGAAGGCCATATCAGTCGACCTCCTCAAGCCTGCCTTCATAGCTGAATCTGACGCTAGCGAAGACCACCACGAGGATCCACCGCCTGACCAACAGATTTCGCAGCCACCTACGCCACCGAGCCCTGCACCTGCAGCTCCAGAATTTATACCGTTACCTTCACCACCTGGCGAAGTCACTGGAGGGGGAGTAGATGTGGCGCCCAGACTAAAACCCAGTCTGGCAACACGGCGTAAACAAGTACTAACGCCAAGACCTTTCCTGGATGACGATATCTTCTGATATCGTCAGACTGGCCTCTCTGGACTTCAACCCTGCCGCGCAACAAGCTTACGGCATCAAGTTAACATTATATTGTATTTCGAATTAAATAAAGCAGTAACTACATAAGTTACTATAAGGGTATACTAGATTCGTTGAAAAGTATGTAACAGGCAGAAAGAAGCGTTTCCGACCACATAAAGTATATATATTCTTGATCAGGATCAATAGCCGAGTCGATTTGGCCATGTCCGTCTGTCCGTCCGTCTGTCTGTCTGTCCGTCTGTCTGTCCGTCCGTATGAACGTCGAGATCTCAGGAACTATAAAAGCTAGAAAGTTAAGAATAAGCATACAAACTCCAGAGACATAGACGCAGCGCAAGTTTGTCGATTCATGTTGCCACGCCCACTCTAACGCCCACAAACCGCCCAAAGCTGCCACGCCCAAGCTTTTGAAAAATGTTTTGATATTTTTTCATTTTTATATTAGTCTAGTAAATTTCTATCGATTTGTCAAAAAACTTTTTGCCACGCCCACTCTAACGCCCACAAACCGCCAAAAACTGTCAGTGTTGAAGACTCTCCTGCGCACTTTCACCATATGAGTAACGGGTATCAGATAGTCGGGGAACTCGACTATAGCGTTCTCTCTTGTTTTTATTTTGATTTTCTTCAACTATCGAATCTTTTTTTATTTCAGATATTTTTTCGTGTTCATCTTCAATTACAATTTTGGCCTTTACTCTTGCTAAAAAATCCCTTCCCAATAACATAGCATATCCCATAGATTCATCATCCACGACTTAAAGTAACATATGAGTATCATTATTTGAGAATTTAACTGAACATTTTACGCTTCCATGTATTTGTAATTTACTTAAATTTAATCCAACGTAACTTAAAGAGGCAGTCTTTTCCAATTTTATTTGACTTGGTATAAAACGATTTTTAATAATACTTATCGGGCTGCCTGAATCTATGAGACATTCTATGAAAATGGGGTTCAACATCTTATTCTTTGTACAAAATGTTAATTCAATATAACTTACATAATCGTTGTCCCCGCCCTTCGACTTCTTGTATTGGTTGCACTCCTTGCCTTGTTTCCGCCATCGTATACCTTAACGATCTCCTTTAAAATTTCGAAATAAATGCTTGAGTCTATGTCGTTACTTCGTTGTTGTTTATTTTTTAACTGGTCGATCTCATATTGCAGCTTCAATATTTTCAACTCATTTTCCAGTCTTTGAATATCGCTGCCTTGCATAGTTACATTGCTGCGCATCATTTGGTTTCCAAAACATTGTTGCGGCTCCTTGCTGCCAGCCATTTGCATCTCAGGATCATTGTTGCTAGCCATCGGGATCGCGAATCATTTGTTGGACTCATTGTTGCTGGCGCTCACCATCTGCCTCTCAGAACATTGCTCGATCTCATTTTCGTTGTTAACATTAATTTCACAAGATCCCGTTACTTTTCTCGAACCTTATGTTTCTTGCATTCCTTTGTATGTATGTGCAAAGTCGCCATCATCGTGTCGCCGTCGTTGTCGATACTTCTTGCTTCTGTCTATTTTACCGGTTTGTTCTGTGGCGTTGATTTTTTTCATTGCTGTTTTATTTTTTTTATGCGCGCACCACTCAAATTTAATATTTTCTAGTCGGGGAACTGGACTATAGCGTTCTCTTTTGTTTTTCTTTTGAAATGATCACTTGGGATTTAGTGTGCGCTCTGTGACAGTTCGGCGACGACTGACTCTTCATTTATTCAGCAAGTGTGTGTGTACTGTTTATATTCGCGACTCTTATAATTAGGTTCTTACATTCTAATATTGCAATGTGACTAATACTACTATGCTTATATACAATTACTACTACTACTACTACATCTTTTACTTATAATTTGTTTCTCTCAATTCTTAAAAAAAAAAATTAACTTATAAAAACAAGAGAGAACGCTATAGTCGAGTTCCCCGACTATCTGATACCAGTTACTCAGCTATTCGAAGTGCGAAGGAGAGTCTTCAACACTGGGCGTGGCAGTTTTAAGCGGTTTGTGGGCGTTTGAGTGGGCGTGGCACAAGGTTTTTGGCAAATCGATAGAAATTTACAAGATTAATACAAAAATGAAAAAATATCAAAACATTTTTCAAAAGTGTGGGTCTGTATGCTTAATCTCAACTTTCTAGCTTTTGTAGTTCCTGAGATCTCGACGTTTATACGGACAGACGGACATGGCCAGATCGACTCAGTTACTGATCCTGATCAAGAATATATATTTTTTATTTGGTCGGAAACGCTTCCTTCTGCCTGTTACATACTTTTCCACGAATCTAGTAATGATTGACAGTCGCCCACAAAAATTCGCAATGCCAGAAAAACTTTTATAAAAATTCAACAAATAAGAAAATTCAAAGGCCGATTAAACTAATTCTTTGTTTGTTTCTTCTTTTTCTCATTTGCTAATGTTAATGCTATTTCTGTTTTTTCTTTTTGCTATATTTTTAACCCTTTAAATGTTAATTAATTGGTAATGTGTAACTGTGTGGATGTATATGTAAAGTAACATGTAAGTTTGTGCATCCCTATTTATGTATGTTGCATTTCGTATAAATTCTTTAATTATAGTTGTTTTGCAGTTGCACTGGTATTTATAACCTTCATACATGTAAGACGGGGTATTGGGACTTCTCAACAAAAGCAGTACTCGAGTAGATTTAAGAAGAGATGCAGAAAAAGTATTAAGCAGGAAAAGCGACAGCAGAGCAGCAGCAGAGCGACAGAAGAGAGCAGTAGAAACAGCAGAGCGACAGAAGAGAGAAGCGACAGCAGAGAGCAGCAGCAGAGCGAGAGAAGGGGATTCGGAGAGTAGAAGTCAGCAGATACGGACGTCAGAGAACGAGTTAAGAAAGCAGAAAAAACCAAAGCAGCAAACTTAAACTAAACTTGTAACATTCATCGTTAATAATAATACTGATATTTTAATACCTATAATAATAAAACCAAAGTTGAGTAAATCTCATCTTACATACATAATATATAGTTGTATATATGTTGATGTATATGGATGTAGATTATAGATGTTAGTACATATGTATGTAAAGGTTATATTTTTTGTTCTTCTCCCAGTTTTGGAAGGGCTAGTCAGCGAGGTTATGCGTTCGGTGTTCGCCAAGATTTTTTGCAAATCGATAGAAATGAACAAGACTAATAGAAAAGTGAAAAAATATCAAAAATATTTTTTAAAAGTGTGGGACGGGCAGCTTTGGCCGTTTGTGGGCGTTAGAGTGGGCGTGGCAAAAAGTTTTTTGGCAAATCGATAGAAATTTACAAGACATACAAAAATAAAAAAATATCGAAACATTTTTCAAAAGTATGGGCGTGGCAGTTTTGTGCGGTTTGTGGGCGTTAGAGTGGGCGTGGCAACATGAATCGACAAACTTGCGCTGCGTCTAGGATCTGGAGTCTGTATGCTTAATCTCAACTTTCTAGCTTTTGTAGTTCCTGAGATCTCGACGTTTATACGGACAAACGGACGGACAGACGGACATGGCCAGATCGACTCAGTTACTGATCCTGATCAAGAATATATATACTTTTTATGGTCGGAAACGCTTCCTTCTGCCTGTTACATACTTTTCCACGAATCTAGTAATGATTGACAGTCGCCCACAAAAATTCGCAATGCCAGAAAAACTTTTATAAAAATTCAACAAATAAAAAAATTCAAAGGCCAATTAAACGAATTCTTTGTTTGTTTCTTCTTTTTCTCATTTGCTAATGTTAATGCTACTTCTGTTTTTTCTTTTTGCTATATTTTTAATCTTGTTAAATTTTAATTAATTGGTAATGTGTAACTGTGTGGATGTATATGTATAGTAACATGTAAGTTTGTGTATCCCTATTTATGTATGTTGCATTTCGTATAAATTCTTTAATTATAGTTGTTTTGCAGTTGCACTGGTATTTATAACCTTCATACCTTCATTCATATATGGATGTAGATTATAGATGTTAGTACATATGTATGTAAAGGTTATATTTTTTTTTCTTCTCCCAGTTTTGGAAGGGCTAGTCAGCGAGGTTATGCGTTCGGTGTTCGCCAAGATTGAAATGAACAAGACTAATAGAAAAGTGAAAAAATATCAAAAATATTTTTTTAAAGTGTGGGACGGCAGCTTTGGCCGTTTGTGGGCGTTAGAGTGGGCGTGGCAAAAAGTTTTTTGGCAAATCGATAGAAATTTACAAGACATACAAAAATAAAAAAATATCGAAACATTTTTCAAAAGTATGGGCGTGGCAGTTTTGTGCGGTTTGTGGGCGTTAGAGTGGGCGTGGCAACATGAATCGACAAACTTGCGCTGCGTCTAGGTCTCTGGAGTCTGTATGCCTAATCTCAACTTTCTAGCTTTGTAGTTCCTGAGATCTCAGCGTTAATACAGACGGACAGACATGGCCAGATCGACTCGGCTATTGATCCTGATCAAGAATATATATGTACATATGTATACTTTATACTGTCGGAAACGCTTCCTTCTGCCTGCTACATACTTTTCAACAAATCTAGTATACGCTTTTACTCTACGAGTAACGGGTATACAAATATTACACAGCACTTTTCAAACTTTAACTTTACTCTTTTTGTCTTTTTACAAAGGTAAAAAAACTATTTTCGCAGACGTCTGATCGTTGCGACTGCCAAAAGAGAAAATAACTCTATGAGGAAGTAAGTGCCTCTCGAGCAGTGCAAAGCTACCATGCAACTCAAAGCTCTAATTGGAGATTTGCCGTGATTTGAGTCATCTGATAATGACTCCGAATTATCGAGGTAGTAACCGTTTTCGGATTGTGTTATTTTTTCGAGATAATTCAAATTCATAGTTCTTTAGAGTTAAGCAAATTTTTCAAAAAAATATTTTTGCTTTCTTTTTTTTTTTTTAATATATGGTAATTGGAAGAGCTGTACATTACCACATCACCACAAGCCATTTGTAAGTCGTTCAGGCCGGCAAATGGCTTGAAAAAAAGAAGCCCTGATTTTTCGTTGAAGTGTAACACTTTTTCATTGTTTGATATCTTGGGCATGAGAAGTACCAAGTTCTCGTCCCTGTAGGTCTTCTAAGATATAATAAGAACTCCCAAGCTGACTTTAACCATTGTGGATTTAATTTAACATTTATTTGTTTTGAAAAATTACTGTGAGAGAAATTAGGACGAAATACTTCCTGACCGACCTTGTTCTGAGATTGTATTTCCTTTCATGTTGATCTTAAGCTTTAGCAATTTTTGCCTTAATTTCTTTTCGGATCAAATTTAACTGATCTGTTCTGGCTAATATATTTTCAGATTCGCCTAGCAGCTGAAAATTCTTTTAAAGGTCGTAAAGTTTACCATAAGTTTCCATATCGAATCCGTATAAGCAAAATACGGAATACAACCAATGCACTGATGGTGAGCGTTTCGCAATGAACAACATATTGCTTGAATGTTCATATCCCATTCGGTGTGATTTTCCGAAAGAAAGGCTCTAATGGCTGCAATTAAGGATCTGTTAGCCCTTTTTGAGGCATTTGATTGGGGAGAATATATAGCCGAATAAGTATGCTTCACTTCCAATGAAGTCAACTAAGCATTGAAATCAGACGATTTAAATTGAACTCCATTGTCACTTATAATGCAGCATATGTCAAAAATATATGATCTTGCTGAAATTCTTTCATAGGGGTCGTATTAAATTATTTTAATGGGCACAGCCAATGAAATTTTGAAAGGCGATCAAACACTATGAGCAAACCAATATATTCCCGTTTGCTCCTCGGATAGGCACCTAAAATATCTACATATAAGCGTTCAAATGGCCTGCCAGATATGGGAGGCCTACCCATAGGAGGCTTTAAGGATTGATTTGGTGCCTTAGTGGATTTACACACATGACAAGTGCGAACATTCGAGCGCACCTGTGACACCATGCCTGGCCAATAAAAGTTACGCCGTATAAGCTCCAAAGTCTAAGCCATGCCACCATGGGCGGTCACTACCGACTCGTGAGCCCGACGAATGACATTTTTTGTTAATCCTTTGGGTATCCATAACTCCCATGCCTGCTGCATACCTAAATCTGTGTCATCTTCATTTTTAGTTCGAATATATAAATATTTACCTAATACTTTTATATCTGGATATTTTTCTTCCGAAGTTTCTGAATCAAAACATGCAGAGTCGCAATTAATTTCTGGCTCAGTCCGCTCAATGGCTGACACCTCCTCTACGTGCATTTTTGAAAGGGCGTCTGGCACTATATTTTCGCTACCTCTCCTATGGCTTATAGAGAACCAATAGCTCTGCAAACGCATAGACCTACCTTTATGATTCGGCTGCCGCATAAGTCATAGTAAACTAGCATGGTCTGTCATGAGCTCAAATTCTTGGAGCTCCAAATAACACCTAAAATTTTCAATTGCCAACACAGCCGCCAAGCACTTACGTTCGGTATAACTGCCGTGTTTAATTTTTTGGACATGAATGCGACTGGGCGTTCAGCGTTGGCATAACACAGCACCCACCCCACAATCGCCTGCGTCGCAATGTACGAAGTGCCGATGTGATTACATTCTTCAAATTTTGGAAAGCAGTCTCCGCTGCGTCTGTCCATAAAAATGTCTTTTTAATTGATAGGACTTCGGTAATCGGGAAGACTAGTTCAGAGAAGTTAATGATGAATCTTTGATACCATCCAACCAGGCCTATAAAGCTTCTCACTTGTTTGATCAGCCTCAACTTTGTTAGGATCAGTCGCGCTACCACCATTTCCTATAATGTGTCCCAGATATTCAACTTATGTAACGCAAAAACGACTTTTAGCCACACTCATAGTCAAATTAGCCCTACGAAATTGTTTTGCTAACCTGATAAGAAGGGACATGTGTGTCAACGTGTGTTTTCTGACACTACACACACATCAACCAAAAACACATTTTTTCAAGTCTGCAGGGATCAATTCATCGACTTACCCGGACATGGTCTGTGGAGCATTACATAGACCAAACGGTATCTCTGTAAATTGATATAGTGGCCGCCCTGGCACTGTAAAAGCTGTAATGGCTTTAGCCTCGTCTGTAAGGGGTATTTGCTAGAATGCATTCTTTAGATCCAATTTGGTTATGATATTGGTCTTGGGAAGCCGAGAAAAAATGCCATCTATATTTGCGTCGTCCTCATCGGAGAGCTCCAAGAACTCTTCGATGCCTCAATGACGCCTTCTGAAAACATTCTGTCCACCTTTACGTAGATAAGTTTATCTACAGCAGGAGAAACTGGATAACACGCTGTTTTATTGGCTTATCGTCACCCACGTTAATATCATGGCTTAAAAGGCATGTTTTTCCCAATCCCTGTTCTTTATAGTTAGGAAATAAATTAATTACGCTCTCTAATCGCTTTTCTTGAGATGAAGAAAGTGGAAATTTTTTAGTATCAGTACTATCTATGATTGGATTAGAAGTATCAATGCTAGATATGACACCCGGTGCTAACTGAAAAATTCTCCAAAAATCTATCCCTAAGATGACACGCTTATTTATTGATGGGATAACATAAAAATCGAGACGTTTTGTTAGCCCTTTATAAGCTACATCCGTGCTAATAAAACCAGTTATTTGGTGGCTGCTTCCGTCAGCTGTTTTTACACGTGATGATATTTTTTTAAAACTTGGACAGGATGACCCATCTTGGGCAGACAAGTCTGCTTCCAAACAACTTATATTGGCTCCTGAGTCTAATAAGCCAATTTCTATTAGACCTAAAAAGGTAATACTTAGCTTCTATTACCTCTATTCTATTACTTCTATTACCTTTAGGTCCAGACGACCATCTGTCTGGGTGTCTACAACCGAAGATACAAGCAGTTTAGGCGTGCATTTAATCCAATTACAGAAATTTCGCATACGAAGAGTGTTCCGTTTTGTAACACGCTCAGTGGTAGTTACTTCTGAAAATATTTTTCCTCTGATTTGGTTTAATGAGCTAATCTCTCATGATATGGTTTTATTTGACGTAGTAAAAGAATGTCCAAGTGTAGATGTAGAGATGCCTGTTTTAAAAAAGTACAGGCCTCTGCCGTGGGTAATCTGATTCTTCAGATTGTACTTTATTTGCGGATTCCAGTTTTGGGCCATTCGCCTGCCGTCGACGAATGAAGTTTTTCGCTCCCTTAAGGCATGTTGGGTATTGAGGTTTATAGAAATCATTTGCTCCGCAACCATAGCAAATGATTCTGCGAGGCACATGTCCCATGCGTGTCCACAGTTCCAGCAGAACATAGGTCGTTTGGAAAGTTGCAAAGCCTCTACAGATACAGACTCCGTCTCTGAGGCCGACTGTAAGGACTCTTCAGTCCCCACAGCAGCAACGGCTCTTTTAATCACCCTCGGTGAAATATTGCTGGATTGCTTAAAATTCGCATCTCCTAGCAGAATTTCACGTTTCTGAACCAGTTGTCGCAGATGAGCAACAGAATGAATTGAGATGTATAGTAATACTTGTCTTAGCTCTGGAATTAAATTTTTTTGTAGCTGCGGAACATCTAATCTAAGGATCTAATCACCTTTATGGTACTGGTATATACAAAATGTTAATTCAATATAACTTACATAATCTTTGTCCCCGCCCTTCGACTTCTTGTATTGGTTGCACTCCTTGCCTTGTTCCGCCATTGTATACCTTAACGATCTCCTTTAAAATTTCGAAATAAATGCTTGAGTCTATGTCGTTACTTCGTTGTTGTTTATTTTTTAACTGGTCGATCTCATTTTGCAGCTACAATATTTTCAACTCATTTTCCAGTCTTTGAATATCGCTGCCTTGCATAGTTATATTGCTGCGCATCATTTGGTTTCCAAAACATTGTTGCGGCTCCTTGCTGCCAGCCATTTGCATCTCAGGATCATTGTTGCTAGCCATCGGGATCGCGAATCATTTGTTGGACTCATTGTTGCTGGCGCTCACCATCTGCCTCTCAGAACATTGCTCGATCTCATTTTCGTTGTTAACATTAATTTCACAAGATCCCGTTACTTTTCTCGAACCTTATGTTTCTTGCATTCCTTTGTATGTATGTGCAAAGTCGCCATCATCGTGTCGCCGTCGTTGTCGATACTTCTTGCTTCTGTCTATTTTACCGGTTTGTTCTGTGGCGTTGATTTTTTTCATTGCTGTTTTATTTTTTTTATGCGCGCACCACTCAAATTTAATATTTTCTAGTCGGGGAACTGGACTATAGCGTTCTCTCTTGTTTTTCTTTTGAAATGATAACTTGGGATTTAGTGTGCGCTCTGTAACAGTTCAGCGACGACTGACTCTTCATTTATTCAGCAAGTGTGTGTGTACTGTTTATATTCGCGACTCTTATAATTAGGTTCTTACATTCTAATATTGCAATGTGACTTATACTACTATGCTTATATACAATTACTACTACTACTAGTACATCTTTTACTTATAATTTGCTTCTCTCAATTCTTAAAAAAAAAATTAACTTATAAAAACAAGAGAGAACGCTATAGTCGAGTTCCCCGACTATCTGATACCCGTTACTCAGCTATTCGAAGTGCGAAGGAGAGTCTTCAACACTGGCAGTTTTTGGCTGTTTGTGGGCGTGGAAAATTTTTTCGCAAATCGTTAGAAATTGACAAGTCTAATACAAAAAATGAAAAATATTTAAACATTTTTTAAAAGTGTGGGCGTGGCAGTTTTGGGCGGTTTGTGGGCGTTTGAGTGGGCGTGGCAAAAGGTTTTTGGCAAATCGATAGAAATTTACAAGATTAATACAAAAATGAAAAAATATCAAAACATTTTTTAAAAGTGTGGGCGTGGCAGTTTTGGGCGGTTTGTGGGCGTTAGAGTGGGTGTGGCAAAATGAATCAACAGATGTGCGCTGCGTCGATGTCTCTGGAGTCTGTATGCTTAATCTCAACTTTCTAGCTTTTGTAGTTCCTGAGATCTCGACGTTTATACGGACAAACGGACGGACAGACGGACATGGCCAGATCGACTCAGTTACTGATCCTGATCAAGAATATATATACTTTTTATGGTCGGAAACGCTTCCTTCTGCCTGTTACATACTTTTCCACGAATCTAGTAATGATTGACAGTCGCCCACAAAAATTCGCAATGCCAGAAAAACTTTTATAAAAATTCAACAAATAAAAAAATTCAAAGGCCAATTAAACGAATTCTTTGTTTGTTTCTTCTTTTTCTCATTTGCTAATGTTAATGCTACTTCTGTTTTTTCTTTTTGCTATATTTTTAATCTTGTTAAATTTTAATTAATTGGTAATGTGTAACTGTGTGGATGTATATGTATAGTAACATGTAAGTTTGTGTATCCCTATTTATGTATGTTGCATTTCGTATAAATTCTTTAATTATAGTTGTTTTGCAGTTGCACTGGTATTTATAACCTTCATACCTTCATTCATATATGGATGTAGATTATAGATGTTAGTACATATGTATGTAAAGGTTATATTTTTTTTTCTTCTCCCAGTTTTGGAAGGGCTAGTCAGCGAGGTTATGCGTTCGGTGTTCGCCAAGATTGAAATGAACAAGACTAATAGAAAAGTGAAAAAATATCAAAAATATTTTTTTAAAGTGTGGGACGGCAGCTTTGGCCGTTTGTGGGCGTTAGAGTGGGCGTGGCAAAAAGTTTTTTGGCAAATCGATAGAAATTTACAAGACATACAAAAATAAAAAAATATCGAAACATTTTTCAAAAGTATGGGCGTGGCAGTTTTGTGCGGTTTGTGGGCGTTAGAGTGGGCGTGGCAACATGAATCGACAAACTTGCGCTGCGTCTAGGTCTCTGGAGTCTGTATGCCTAATCTCAACTTTCTAGCTTTGTAGTTCCTGAGATCTCAGCGTTAATACAGACGGACAGACATGGCCAGATCGACTCGGCTATTGATCCTGATCAAGAATATATATGTACATATGTATACTTTATACTGTCGGAAACGCTTCCTTCTGTCTGCTACATACTTTTCAACAAATCTAGTATACGCTTTTACTCTACGAGTAACGGGTATACAAATATTACACAGCACTTTTCAAACTTTAACTTTACTCTTTTTGTCTTTTTACAAAGGTAAAAAAACTATTTTCGCAGACGTCTGATCGTTGCGACTGCCAAAAGAGAAAATAACTCTATGAGTAAGTAAGTGTCTCTCGAGCAGTGCAAAGCTACCATGCAACTCAAAGCTCTAATTGGACATTTGCCGTGATTAGAGTCATCTGATAATGATTCCAAATTATCGAGGTAGTAACCGTTTTCGGATTGTGTTATTTTTTCTAGAAAATTCAAATTCATAGTTCTTTGGAGTTAAGCAAATTTTTAACAAAAATATTTTTGCTTTCTTTTCTTTTTTAATATAATTAGAAGAGCTGTACATTACCACATCACCACAAGCCATTTGTAAGTCGTTCAGGCCGGCAAATAGCTTGAAAAAAAGAAGCCCTGATTTTTCGTTGAAGTGTAACACTTTTTCATTGTTTGATATCTTGGGCATGAGAAGTACCAAGTTCTCATCCCTGTAGGTCTTCTAAGATATAATAAGAACTCCCAAGCTTTAACCATTGTGGATTTAATTTAACATTTATTTGTTTTGAAAAATTACTGTGAGAGAAATTAGGACGAAATACTTCCTGACCGACCTTGTTCTGAGATTGTATTTCCTTTCATGTTGATCTTAAGCTTTAGCAATGTTTGCCTTAATTTCTTTTCGTATCAAATTTAACTGATCTGTTCTGGCTAAAATATTTTCAGATTCGCCTAGCAGCTGAAAATTCTTTTAAAGGTCGTAAAGTTTACCATAAGTTGCCATATCGAATCCGTATAAGGCAAAATACGGAATACAACCAATGCACTGATGGTGAGCGTTTCGCAATGAACAACTTATTGCTTGAATGTTCAGATCCCATTCGGTGTGATTTTCCGAAAGAAAGGCTCTAATGGCTGCAATTAAGGATCTGTTAACCCTTTTTGAGGCATTTGATTGGGGAGAATATAAAGCCGAAAAAATATGCTTCACTTCCAATGAAGTCAACAAAGCATTGAAATCAGACGATTAAAATTGAACTCCATTGTCACTTATAATGCAGCATATATCAAAAATATATGATCTTACTGAAATTCTTTCATAGGGGCCGTATTAAATTATTTCAATGGGCACAGCCAATGAAATTTTGAAAGGCGATCAAACACCATGAGCAAACCAATATATTCCCGTTTGCTCCTCGGATAGGCACCTAAAATATCTACATATAAGCGTTCAAATTGCTTGCCAGATATGGGAGGCTTACCCATAGGAGGCTATAAGGATTGATTTGGTGCCTTAGTGGATTTACACACATCACAAGTGCGAACATACGAGCGCACCTGTGACACCATGCCTGGCCAATAAAAGTTACGCCGTATAAGCTCCAAAGTCTAAGCCATGCCACCATGGGCGGTCACTACCGGCTCGTGAGCCCGACGAATGACATTTTTTGTTAATCCTTCGGGTATCCATAACTTCCATGCCTGCTGCATACCTAAATCTGTGTCATCTTCATTTTTAGTTCGAATATACAAATATTTACCTAATACTTTTATATCTGGATATTATTCTTCCGAAGTTTCTGATTTAATTAATTAATTTCTGTCTCAGTCCGCTCAATGGCTGACACCTCCTCTACGTGCATTTTTGAAAGGGCGTCAGGCACTATATTTTCGCTACCTCTCCTATGGCTTATAGAGAACCAATAGCTCTGCAAACGCATAGACCTACCTTTAAGATTCGGCTGCCGCATAAGTCATAGTAAACTAGCATGGTCTGTCATGAGCTCAAAACGAATTTTTACCACACTCATGGTCAAATTAGCCCTACGAAATTGTTTTGCTAACCTGATAAGACGGGACATGTGTGTCAACGTTTTCTGACACTACACACACATCAACTAAAAACACATTTTTTCAAGTCTGCAGGGATCAATTCATCGACTTACCCGGACATGGTCTGTGGAGCATTACATAGACCAAACGGTATCTCTGTAAATTGATATAGTGGCCGCCCTGGCACTGTAAAAGCTGTAATGGCTTTAGCCTCATCTGTGAGGGGTATTTGCTAGAATGCATTCTTTAGATCCAATTTGGTTATGATATTGGTCTTGGGAAGCCGAGAAAAAATGTCATCTATATTTGCGTCGTCCTCATCGGAGAGCTCCAAGAACTCTTCGATGCCTCAATGACGCCTTCTGAAAACATTCTGTCCACCTTTACGTAGATAAGTTTATCTACAGCAGGAGAAACTGGATAACACGCTGTTTTATTGGCTTATCGTCACCCACGTTAATATCATGGCTTAAAAGGCATGTTTTTCCCAATCCCTGTTCTTTATAGTTAGGAAATAAATTAATTACGCTCTCTAATCGCTTTTCTTGAGATGAAGAAAGTGGAAATTTTTTAGTATCAGTACTATCTATCATTGGATTAGAAGTATCAATGCTAGATATGACACCCGGAGCTAACTGAAAAATTCTCCAAAAATCTATCCCCAAGATGACACGCTTGTTTATTGATGGGATAACATAAAAATCGAGACGTTTTGTTAGCCCATTATAAGCTACATCCGTGCTAATAAAACCAGTTATTTGGTGGCTGCTTCCGTCAGCTGTTTTTACACGTGATGATATTTTTTTAAAACTTGGACAGGATGACCCATCTTGGGCAGCCAAGTCAGCTTCCAAACAACTTATATTGGCTCCTGAGTCTAATAAGCCAATTTCTATTAGACCTTAAAAGGTAATACTTAGCTTCTATTACCTCTATTCTATTACTTCTATTAACTTTAGTTCCAGACGACCATCTGTCTGGGTGTCTACAACCGAAGATACAAGCAGTTTAGGCGTGCATTTAATCCAATTACAGAAATTTCGCATACGAAGAGTGTTCCGTTTTGTAACACGCTCAGTGGTAGTTACTTCTGAAAATATTTTTCCTCTGATTTGGTTTAATGAGCTAATCTCTCATGATATGGTTTTATTTGACGTAGTAAAAGAATGTCCAAGTGTAGATGTAGAGATGCCTGTTTTAAAAAAGTACAGGCCTCTGCCGTGGGTAATCTGATTCTTCAGATTGTACTTTATTTGCGGATTCCAGTTTTGGGCCATTCGCCTGCCGTCGACGAATGAAGTTTTCCGCTCCCTTAAGGCATGTTGGGTATTGAGGTTTATAGAAATCATTTGCTCCGCAACCATAGCAAATGATTCTGCGAGGCACATGTCCCATGCGTGTCCACAGTTCCAGCAGAACATAGGTCGTTTGGAAAGTTGCAAAGCCTCTACAGATACAGACTCCGTCTCTGAGGCCGACTGTAAGGACTCTTCAGTCCCCACAGCAGCAACGGCTCTTTTAATCACCCTCGGTGAAATATTGCTGGATTGCTTAAAATTCGCGTCTCCTAGCAGAATTTCACGTTTCTGAACCAGTTGTCGCAGATGACCAACAGAATGAATTGAGATGTATAGTAATACTTGTCTTAGCTCTGGAATTAAATTTTTTTGTAGCTGCGGAACATCTAATCTAAGGACAACATCATCTTTATGGTACTGATTTTTTAGTGCTGCACATAAATCTGCCCATACTACCTCTGGGTTCTCTTTACGGTATCCCCAATACCATTCTCTTGCTTTACATGTCAAGAGAACATGTAAGTTTTTGCATACAATAGCAAAATCACCGTTTAGACTATCTATGGTGAATGCTCTTACTCTGTATAAAAACTCTTGAGATGTAGGACCATGAACTGTTTCGTCGTATTTTAATCCCCAACCCTGAATGATCTGGGTGACTTTCTCTGGACTCAACATTGTGTTCGAGCGCGTGTCACTCGTCCTTGCCGAAGCTGCACTAATGTGAGACAAACGCGGAGATGGAAGTTGCCGAGAAATATTAGGAGAATGTAAGCCGTTTGATAGGTTTAAGTTGTCAAATTTGGCTTGTATGATATGTTCGATCCTACTAAAAATCTGTCAAAATCGATTTCTCTAAAATGATATGCAGGCGATCGGAAATTCGCGGCTGATACCGAATATATATATTTCGACCTCCACCACCCCTAGGCTGTCGACCTTGGGTGGATCGTGAATTAATTTTTGGCTGAGTATCTTGGCGTTGTGACTCATATAAGTCAGCTGCCCCTTTCTTATCATCTACTTAATACTTGAGTGGGTGTGGCAACATGAATCAACAGATTTGCGCTGCGTCGATGTCTCTGGAGTCTGTATGCTTAATCTCAACTTTCTAGCTTTTGTAGTTCCTGAGATCTCGACGTTTATACGGACAGACGGACATGGCCAGATCGACTTAGCTACTGATCCTGATCAAGAATATATATACTTTATATGGTCGGAAACGCTTCCTTCTGCCTGTTACATACTTTTCAACGAATATGGTAATGATTGACAGTCGCCCAAAAAAATTTGCAATGCCAGAAAAACCTTTATAAAAATTCAACAAATAAGAAAATTCAAAGGCCAGTTAAACTAATTCTTTGTTTGTTTCTTCTTTTTCTCATTTGCTAATGTTAATGCTACTTCTGTTTTTTCTTTTTGCTATATTTTTAATCTTGTTAAATTTTAATTAATTGGTAATGTGTAACTGTGTGGATGTATATGTATAGTAACATGTAAGTTTGTGCATCCCTATTTATGTATGTTGCATTTCGTATAAATTCTTTAATTATAGTTGTTTTGCAGTTGCACTGGTATTTATAACCTTCATACATAATATATATAGCCCACTCTAACGCCCACAAACCGCCTAAAACTGCCACGTCCACACTTTTGAAAAATGTTTTCGATATTTTTTCATTTCTGTATTAGTCTTGTAAATTTCTATCGATTTGCCAAAAAACTTTTTGCCACGCCCACTCTAACGCCCACAAACCGCCCAAAACTGTCACGCCCACACTTTTGAAAAATGTTTTGATATTTTTTCATTTTTGTATTAGACTTGTAAATTTCTATCGATTTCCCAAAAAACTTTTTGCCACGCCCACTCTAACGCCTACAAGCCGCCAAAAACTGTCAGTGTTAGAGACTATCCTTCGCACTTCCATTATAGTTAGTGATAGTGAGTAACGGGTATCAGATAGTCGGGGAATTCGACTATAGCGTTCTTTCTTTCTTTTAGAAAGGTAAAAAAACTATTTTCGCAGACGTCTGATCGTTGCGACTGCCAAAAGAGAAAATAACTCTATGAGTAAGTAAGTGTCTCTCGAGCAGTGCAAAGCTACCATGCAACTCAAAGCTCTAATTGGACATTTGCCGTGATTAGAGTCATCTGATAATGATTCCAAATTATCGAGGTAGTAACCGTTTTCGGATTGTGTTATTTTTTCTAGAAAATTCAAATTCATAGTTCTTTGGAGTTAAGCAAATTTTTAACAAAAATATTTTTGCTTTCTTTTCTTTTTTAATATAATTAGAAGAGCTGTACATTACCACATCACCACAAGCCATTTGTAAGTCGTTCAGGCCGGCAAATGGCTTGAAAAAAAGAAGCCCTGATTTTTCGTTGAAGTGTAACATCCCTGTAGGTCTTCTAAGATATAATAAGAACTCCCAAGCTGACTTTAACCATTGTGGATTTAATTTAACACTTATTTGTTTTGAAAAATTACTGTGAGAGAAATTAGGACGAAATACTTCCTGACCGACCTTGTTCTGAGATTGTATTTCCTTTCATGTTGATCTTAAGCTTTAGCAATGTTTGCCTTAATTTCTTTTCGTATCAAATTTAACTGATCTGTTCTGGCTAATATATTTTCAGATTCGCCTAGCAGCTGAAAATTCTTTTAAAGGTCGTAAAGTTTACCATAAGTTGCCATATCGAATCCGTATAAGGCAAAATACGGAATACAACCAATGCACTGATGGTGAGCGTTTCGCAATGAACAACTTATTGCTTGAATGTTCATATCCCATTCGGTGTGATTTTCCGAAAGAAAGGCTCTAATGGCTGCAATTAAGCATCTGTTAACCCTTTTTTAGGCATTTGATTGGGGAGAATATATAGCCGAATAAATATGCTTCACTTCCAATGAAGTCAACAAAGCATTGAAATCAGACGATTTAAATTGAACTCCATTGTCACTTATAATGCAGCATATGATCTTGCTGAAATTCTTTCATAGGGACCGTATTAAATTATTTCAATGGGCACAGCCAATGAAATTTTGAAAGGCGATCAAACACTATGAGCAAACCAATATATTCCCGTTTGCTCCTCGGATAGGCACCTAAAATATCTACATATAAGCGTTCAAATGGCCTGCCAGATATGGGAGGCTTACCCATAGGAGGCTTTAAGGATTGATTTGGTGCCTTAGTGGATTTACACACATCACAAGTGCGAACATACGAGCGCACCTGTGACACCATGCCTGGCCAATAAAAGTTACGCCGTATAAGCTCCAAAGTCTAAGCCATGCCACCATGGGCGGTCACTACCGGCTCGTGAGCCCGACGAATGATATTTTTTGTTAATCCTTTGGGTATCCATAACTTCCATGCCTGCTGCATACCTAAATCTGTGTCATCTTCATTTTTAGTTCGAATATACAAATATTTACCTAATACTTTTATATCTGGATATTTTTCTTCCGAAGTTTCTGAATCAAAACATGCAGAGTCGCAATTAATTTCTGGCTCAGTCCGCTCAATGGCTCTGCAAACGCATAGACCTACCTTTAAGATTCGGCTGCCGCATAAGTCATAGTAAACTAGCATGGTCTGTCATGAGCTCAAAACGAATTTTTACCACACTCATAGTCAAATTAGCCCTAGGTAATTGTTTTGCTAACCTGATAAGAAGGGACATGTGTGTCAACGTTTTCTGAGACTACACACACATCAACCAAAAACACATTTTTTCAAGTCTGCAGGAATCAATTCATCGACTTACCCGGACATGGTCTGTGGAGAATTACATAGACCAAACGGTATCTCTGTAAATTGATATAGTGGCCGCCCTGGCACTGTAAAAGCTGTAATGGCTTTAGCCTCATCTGTGAGGGGTATTTGCTAGAATGCATTCTTTAGATCCAATTTGGTTATGATATTGGTCTTGGGAAGCCGAGAAAAAATGTCATCTATATTTGCGTCGTCCTCATCGGAGAGCTCCAAGAACTCTTCGATGCCTCAATGACGCCTTCTGAAAACATTCTGTCCACCTTTAAGTAGATAAGTTTATCTACAGCAGGAGAAACTGGATAACACGCTGTTTTATTGGCTTATCGTCACCCACGTTAATATCATGGCTTAAAAGGCATGTTTTTCCCAATCCCTGTTCTTTATAGTTAGGAAATAAATTAATTACGCTCTCTAATCGCTTTTCTTGAGATGGAGAAAGTGGAAATTTTTTAGTATCAGTACTATCTACCATTGGATTAGAAGTATCAATGCTAGATATGACACCCGGTGCTAACTGAAAAATTCTCCAAAAATCTATCCCTAAGATGACACGCTTGTTTATTGATGGGATAACATAAAAATCGAGACGTTTTGTTAGCCCATTATAAGCTACATCCGTGCTAATAAAACCAGTTATTTGGTGGCTGCTTCCGTCAGCTGTTTTTACACGTGATGATATTTTTTTAAAACTTGGACAGGATGACCCATCTTGGGCAGACAAGTCTGCTTCCAAACAACTTATATTGGCTCCTGAGTCTAATAAGCCAATTTCTATTAGACCTAAAAAGGTAATACTTAGCTTCTATTACCTCTATTCTATTACTTCTATTACCTTTAGGTCCAGACGACCATCTGTCTGGGTGTCTACAACCGAAGATACAAGCAGTTTAGGCGTGCATTTAATCCAATTACATAAATTTCGCATACGAAGAGTGTTCCGTTTTGTAACACGATCAAGGGTAGTTACTTCTGAAAATATTTTTCCTCTGATTTGGTTTAATGAGCTAATCTCTCATGATATGGTTTTATTTGACGTAGTAAAAGAATGTCCAAGTGTAGATGTAGAGATGCCTGTTTTAAAAAAGTACAGGCCTCTGCCGTGGGTAATCTGATTCTTCAGATTGTACTTTATTTGCGGATTCCAGTTTTGGGCCATTCGCCTGCCGTCGACGAATGAAGTTTTCCGCTCCCTTAAGGCATGTTGGGTATTGAGGTTTATAGAAATCATTTGCTCCGCAACCATAGCAAATGATTCTGCGAGGCACATGTCCCATGCGTGTCCACAGTTCCAGCAGAACATAGGTCGTTTGGAAAGTTGCAAAGCCTCTACAGATACAGACTCCGTCTCTGAGGCCGACTGTAAGGACTCTTCAGTCCCCACAGCAGCAACGGCTCTTTTAATCACCCTCGGTGAAATATTGCTGGATTGCTTAAAATTCGCATCTCCTAGCAGAATTTCACGTTTCTGAACCATTTGTCGCAGATGAGCAACAGAATGAATTGAGATGTATAGTAATACTTGTCTTAGTTCTGGAATTAAATTTTTTTGTAGCTGCGGAACATCTAATCTAAGGACATCATCATCTTTATGGTACTGATTTTTTAGTGCTGCACATAAATCTGCCCATACTACCTCAGGGTTCTCTTTACGGTATCCCCAATACCATTCTCTTGCTTTACTTGTCAAGAGAACATGTAAGTTTTTGCACACAATAGCAAAATCACCGTTTAGACTATCTATGGTGAATGCTCTTACTCTGTATTAAAGCTCTTGAGATGTAGGACCATGAACTGTTTCATCGTATTTTAATCCCCAACCCTGAATGATCTGGGTGACTTTCTCTGGACTCAACATTGAGTTCGAGCGCATGTCACTCGTGCACTAATGTGAGACACACGCGGAGATGGAAGTTGCCGAGAAATATTAGGAGAATGTATATGTAAGAATGTAAGTTTGAAAGGTTTAAGTTGTCAAATTTGGCTTGTATGATATGTTCGATCCTACTAAAAATCTGTCAAAATCGATTTCTCTAAAATGATATACAGGCGATCGGAAATTCGCGGCTGATACCGAATATATATATTTCGACCTCCACCACCCCTAGGCTGTCGACCTTGGGTGGATCGTGAATTAATTTTTGGCTGAGTATCTTGGCGTTGTGACTCATATAAGTCAGCTGCCCCTTTCTTATCATCTACTTAATAGTTTAAGGTTACCCCCGTATCGGGGTTTCCTTTACTTCGTGTGTTATATACTTATGCAATAGCACCTTTACAAATGCTTGCTTCAGGCTCTAGTTGTGCTGAGTAATGCATGTCCTGTATTACACCACGAGCCTTGCACTCAGGACACTCTGGATATTTTTCTAGATGTGCCACGATACACTGATTGTGAAATCTATTGCCACATTCAGTATTAACTATGTTTTCTGTAGCCAGCAGACAAACTAAACAAAGATTGCAAGTACCTTCAGGCTCTCCTGCAGATGCATGTACCTGCAAGTTCTCTCTACTGCGTGCTAAAAGCATATTTGTTTTTTAAATGTTCAGAAAAAATGTTATAATTAATTTATTTTTTTTTTGTTAGTTAAAATATTTGTTTTCTTTATGCTACTCATGGAAGTTGATGAAAGGGTAGTTTCAATTTTCTTTAACTAAAATAACAAGCTGTAGCTTTTCAGCAAAATCTGCATAATGGGGTGATGTTTAGCCGAGCTGAACTTATCACATTTCATATTAGGCCGATTTCCTCTCATTGATAACGACTCATCACATTCTAGTGATTTCTGTAGCTTCATTAGAAAGTTCGATTCAGTATTGAGGTTCCTTGTCATTATTGTGAATGCGTTAGTCTATTGGTAAGTTTTCCTATTACTTTCCAGAATTTACTTTAGGTTAGGTCGCTTCTAGGCGGTCCAATTTAGCGTCTGTGGTCACGTTGTTGAATGCTCCGGATATATCCACAAACACTCCGAGAGCATATTTTTGGTGCAGTGCTGTCTGTACTGATTTACCTTTCGTGTAAACGTGCTGGTTGGATGACAGTAGTCGTCCCACATCGTTTCTGATGTATATGTCCAGCAGCTTTTCTAGCGTCTTGAGTAAGAAAGAGGTGAGACTAATCGGCCTGTAATCCTTGGGGCTCATATGGCTGCACTTCCCTGCTTTTGTGCAATCCTAGAGGTCCTCCTTTGGATAGGGATATAGCCCGTGGTTAAAGAAGCTGTGAATATAGCGTGTAGCCATGGGGTGAGTCTTTGGTCGCCTGTAGCATGGCTGGAAATATTCCATCTAGTCCCGGTGCTTTTATTCCCGCAAAGGAGTCTATAGCCCATTGGCTTCTTCTAGAGGATATTAGATCTGTTGGGAGATGCTCTTCTCCAGTTACGAGGTCCTGGGAAGTGAGCACGCATTAGTGCTGTTAGGGCCTCTTCTCTAATCGCTTTTCTTGAGATGGAGAAAGTGGAAATTTTTTAGTATCAGTACTATCTACCATTGGATTAGAAGTATCAATGCTAGATATGACACCCGGTGCTAACTGAAAAATTCTCCAAAAATCTATGCCTAAGATGACACGCTTGTTTATTGATGGGATAACATAAAAATCGAGACGTTTTGTTAGCCCATTATAAGCTACATCCGTGCTAATAAAACCAGTTATTTGGTGGCTGCTTCCGTCAGCTGTTTTTACACGTGATGATATTTTTTTAAAACTTGGACAGGATGACCCATCTTGGGCAGACAAGTCTGCTTCCAAACAACTTATATTGGCTCCTGAGTCTAATAAGCCAATTTCTATTAGACCTAAAAAGGTAATACTTAGCTTCTATTACCTCTATTCTATTACTTCTATTACCTTTAGGTCCAGACGACCATCTGTCTGGGTGTCTACAACCGAAGATACAAGCAGTTTAGGCGTGCATTTAATCCAATTACATAAATTTCGCATACGAAGAGTGTTCCGTTTTGTAACACGATCAAGGGTAGTTACTTCTGAAAATATTTTTCCTCTGATTTGGTTTAATGAGCTAATCTCTCATGATATGGTTTTATTTGACGTAGTAAAAGAATGTCCAAGTGTAGATGTAGAGATGCCTGTTTTAAAAAAGTACAGGCCTCTGCCGTGGGTAATCTGATTCTTCAGATTGTACTTTATTTGCGGATTCCAGTTTTGGGCCATTCGCCTGCCGTCGACGAATGAAGTTTTCCGCTCCCTTAAGGCATGTTGGGTATTGAGGTTTATAGAAATCATTTGCTCCGCAACCATAGCAAATGATTCTGCGAGGCACATGTCCCATGCGTGTCCACAGTTCCAGCAGAACATAGGTCGTTTGGAAAGTTGCAAAGCCTCTACAGATACAGACTCCGTCTCTGAGGCCGACTGTAAGGACTCTTCAGTCCCCACAGCAGCAACGGCTCTTTTAATCACCCTCGGTGAAATATTGCTGGATTGCTTAAAATTCGCATCTCCTAGCAGAATTTCACGTTTCTGAACCATTTGTCGCAGATGAGCAACAGAATGAATTGAGATGTATAGTAATACTTGTCTTAGTTCTGGAATTAAATTTTTTTGTAGCTGCGGAACATCTAATCTAAGGACATCATCATCTTTATGGTACTGATTTTTTAGTGCTGCACATAAATCTGCCCATACTACCTCAGGGTTCTCTTTACGGTATCCCCAATACCATTCTCTTGCTTTACTTGTCAAGAGAACATGTAAGTTTTTGCACACAATAGCAAAATCACCGTTTAGACTATCTATGGTGAATGCTCTTACTCTGTATTAAAGCTCTTGAGATGTAGGACCATGAACTGTTTCATCGTATTTTAATCCCCAACCCTGAATGATCTGGGTGACTTTCTCTGGACTCAACATTGAGTTCGAGCGCATGTCACTCGTGCACTAATGTGAGACACACGCGGAGATGGAAGTTGCCGAGAAATATTAGGAGAATGTATATGTAAGAATGTAAGTTTGAAAGGTTTAAGTTGTCAAATTTGGCTTGTATGATATGTTCGATCCTACTAAAAATCTGTCAAAATCGATTTCTCTAAAATGATATACAGGCGATCGGAAATTCGCGGCTGATACCGAATATATATATTTCGACCTCCACCACCCCTAGGCTGTCGACCTTGGGTGGATCGTGAATTAATTTTTGGCTGAGTATCTTGGCGTTGTGACTCATATAAGTCAGCTGCCCCTTTCTTATCATCTACTTAATAGTTTAAGGTTACCCCCGTATCGGGGTTTCCTTTACTTCGTGTGTTATATACTTATGCAATAGCACCTTTACAAATGCTTGCTTCAGGCTCTAGTTGTGCTGAGTAATGCATGTCCTGTATTACACCACGAGCCTTGCACTCAGGACACTCTGGATATTTTTCTAGATGTGCCACGATACACTGATTGTGAAATCTATTGCCACATTCAGTATTAACTATGTTTTCTGTAGCCAGCAGACAAACTAAACAAAGATTGCAAGTACCTTCAGGCTCTCCTGCAGATGCATGTACCTGCAAGTTCTCTCTACTGCGTGCTAAAAGCATATTTGTTTTTTAAATGTTCAGAAAAAATGTTATAATTAATTTATTTTTTTTTTGTTAGTTAAAATATTTGTTTTCTTTATGCTACTCATGGAAGTTGATGAAAGGGTAGTTTCAATTTTCTTTAACTAAAATAACAAGCTGTAGCTTTTCAGCAAAATCTGCATAATGGGGTGATGTTTAGCCGAGCTGAACTTATCACATTTCATATTAGGCCGATTTCCTCTCATTGATAACGACTCATCACATTCTAGTGATTTCTGTAGCTTCATTAGAAAGTTCGATTCAGTATTGAGGTTCCTTGTCATTATTGTGAATGCGTTAGTCTATTGGTAAGTTTTCCTATTACTTTCCAGAATTTACTTTAGGTTAGGTCGCTTCTAGGCGGTCCAATTTAGCGTCTGTGGTCACGTTGTTGAATGCTCCGGATATATCCACAAACACTCCGAGAGCATATTTTTGGTGCAGTGCTGTCTGTACTGATTTACCTTTCGTGTAAACGTGCTGGTTGGATGACAGTAGTCGTCCCACATCGTTTCTGATGTATATGTCCAGCAGCTTTTCTAGCGTCTTGAGTAAGAAAGAGGTGAGACTAATCGGCCTGTAATCCTTGGGGCTCATATGGCTGCACTTCCCTGCTTTTGTGCAATCCTAGAGGTCCTCCTTTGGATAGGGATATAGCCCGTGGTTAAAGAAGCTGTGAATATAGCGTGTAGCCATGGGGTGAGTCTTTGGTCGCCTGTAGCATGGCTGGAAATATTCCATCTAGTCCCGGTGCTTTTATTCCCGCAAAGGAGTCTATAGCCCATTGGCTTCTTCTAGAGGATATTAGATCTGTTGGGAGATGCTCTTCTCCAGTTACGAGGTCCTGGGAAGTGAGCACGCATTAGTGCTGTTAGGGCCTCTTCACTGCCCTCAGTCCACTGTCCGTCATCGCGTTTGAGCTGACTCTGTATGGGAAGTGCAGCCTGCCCTTCTCCAGTGGGGATAGGGCGGTTTAGGATGCGAAGGGCGGCTTTGTACTGCGCCTTAGCCTTCATCCCCTCGCTTGAACGCTTCGGCCTGTCCCTGCCCGGGGAGCTGGTGCACGGTTTCTTCGAGCGGAGAAGGCTTTCCTCCTCTTCTTTAGAGAGCTGCACGCTCTCCAGGTCCGAGTCTGTATCGACTATGGCACCTGAGCGGCTTAGCTTCCCCTTCATCGTTGTTGTGGCATTAGCACTGCAACTGACATGACCTGCTCCCGTCAAATCAGAGGTGTGACCGCTGGCGACACGCAGAGGGGATTGCTCCCCTCTGTGCCCGCCGGTGGTAGCAGTCACGCCTTCCACCGACGTTTGTGCTGACATCCCAGCCTGAGTTGAGTTGATTATGGTTAAGTTGATTATCATTCCACAAAGAACTGGTTAGTTTCCGGGGAACCACCCACTTGCGTTTTATGCCTTACGCCAGGCACCTACTGCCCATGGCAAATGGTTCATTTCCTCCTGCTTTTTGAGCGGAATGAATTGAACCGTTGCCTTAGCTAGACACTGCATTACCGCGGACGGGGCAAGCAGCAATGCATTACCCGTTGTCCGGGATAATGCAGTGCCCATTGCCCAGCCGGCGCCCTCGAGGAGGGTTCAGATGGAGAATTTTTGCCAGCCAGAATTTACTTTAAAATGAACATGTGAGGAGTCTTAAAACTCCCCACAAACCCGGGTGCAGGAGATCGGGATAGCAACGGAGAAGACGCCTGGAATGCGGGAGGAGTCAAGGGCCAGCCAAGGGCACAAAGGTCGAACGGTAACGGTACGGACTTTGGACAAGCACAAAGAGGACGCACCGTGAACCAACGGGACATGTTTTGGACCTTGTACCCGAGCGAGCCGTGTGCAAAAAGGGAAATAACGGGATTCCCGCAGCCTATATAAGAGACGGCGCAGGCGCAGCTCGGGACAGTCAATAAGGAAGTGCGCGGAGAGCCATATAGCCACACAGTAGATCGGGAAAAGTACGCGGACAGTCAGCGAGAATGTACGCCACACGGGCAGACAGTCAACGAGAAAGTGCGTGGAGAGCTACACAGTGAAGCGAAAAGGCGAAAGTGCAAGTGCGTCGAAGCGAGCATCCAGAGAGGATCTCCGCAAGCAAGGACAAGCGAACACCAGGACCTAGCGTGGTCAGAAAGGGACGGTAGAGTCAGTAGTCGCAAAGGTGGTTCGGGGAGGAGCGCTAGCTTATCTCACGGACGATACACCCTGCCCCATAACATCCTAAGCCCCGGTCGAGCCCGCAGGTGATCCTTCGGCAAGGGCGACGAGTGCCTGGCATACGCAGGAAGGGACGGTGGAGTCAGTGGTCGGCAAAGGTGGTTCGGGGAGGAGCACTAGCTTGTCTCACGGACGATACACCCTGTCACCATAACTTCCTAAGCCCCAGGCGAGCCGGTACGGATCCGCCATCGAAAGCGACGCAGGACGACGAAGGAAGGACGGCGAAGGAGCAACGACGCGCATCCGACGGCGAGGGTCGCAGGATTCTCTTCAGGGAGTGTCACTGAATAAAGGTGGTTTAAATCTCAAACTCTGTCTTCTTCTTGGTCGGGCAATCACACAAATCATAAATTTGGTGGGATGAACAAACAAACTCTCTGAGCTAGCCGTTGCAATTCGTAGCGAGCAGGAACTAAGAAAACAGTTCGTTACATCTATCGCCCAACCGTGATTGTCCTGGCCAAAAGAACAGAGGAGAAGATATGAAAATCGTGGCTATACAGCCTGAATAGGGATGACTTTTCCGCAATAGCGAGCGCCCTAGGCATCAAGCTGGAGGGGTTGGCCGAGGATATGTGGAAGACACTGTCCGAATTTATCCAGCAGACCACAGACGAGCCCGAAACGGTCGCCATACTGGAGGCGTTGGAGAGGGAGTACGCAAGGAGACGGCCCCGGAAGACAAAGTCACCGGCGTGGAAGGCCTGATGAGGACCCTCGATGTCAACAGCATGATGGAGGCCAGCGGGAGCAGACCCGAAAGGCAGGAGGCCGGGAGTGAACGGCGGGAAAGCAGCCGCGAGAGAAGGGAGAGGTGGGAGTCCAGCCGCGATCGGCGAGACATCGCAAGAGTAGCCCCTCCGGATTACGCGAAGGTGGCGAAACAGGTGCGGGAGTGGAGCTTCCGGTACGACCAAATCCCACGAGCGATGCCGGAACTGCTGAGGGCAGGGCCCTAAAGTGGTTCATCGCCAACAACAGATTCTGGGAGACATGGGCAGAGTTTATCCACAGCTTCCAGGAATTTTTCCTGCCCAGAGGCTTCATGACGAAGCTGGCAGACCAGGTCAGGCAGAGGAAGCAGCAGCATGGCGAGTGCTTCAAAGATTATATGGTGGACATGCAGACCCTAATGCGGCCTTTGGGGATGTCCCAGAAAGAGACCTTGGAGAGGATAAGGGAGAACAGCACTCCAGCTCTACGAATGTTTGTCCGCCCGTACGAGTGCCGACACCTGGATGCTCTGATGGCCCTGGCCGACGAATTCGAGGAACTGGACTTCCAAAGGGAGCGGTTCGAGTCAGAGCGGACCCACAGAGCCCGCCACCAGCGCGATTTGCCAAGAGGGGAACAGCACGCGGTGTGCAGAAGGTGCCAAGAGGAGTCCACAGGACCATCGAGGAACGAAACGAACGGGCAAGGGCCAGACCCGATGCGGCGGGGGGTTGTGTTAAACCCAGCACAAGCCCGCCATAGGGGCGGAAGACAGAATCACTGGATGCGGGAGTGTCGGAACCGACCGATCACCTTTTGCTGGACGTGCGGAAGAATCGGCCCGAAGACCGCAGAGTGCTGCCCAAGATCGGGAAACGCCACGCGACCCCAGCCTCAGAGGGGCAACCAGGGTTCGCAAGGTGCTGCCCCTCAAAATTAATGGGCAAGCTGAAGGCGGAAGAAAGGCAACTGTCCACAACAGTGCTCATACACGGAATGGAAATTAAGGCCACGATGGACACCGGAGCCACAGCGAGCTTTATTAACGAAGAGTTGGCGGACAGGTTGCGGGCAGTGGGAGAGGTCGTATCCACGAGAAGAGAAGTGCGGATGGCTGATGGACGGTTTGAGGAGGTCACATCGCTGCTCGAAGTGGACGTAGGACTGGGAGAGAGGACCGTAAGAATGCAACTGCTAATCCTCCATAACATCATCGACGCTCTAGTACTGGGATGGGATTTCCTAACGAAAGTTGGAGCCAGGATAGCGTGCGCGGGTCTAAGCGCAACGATACTAGCGGGACAGGTGGTTCGAAGCAGTGCACGCGAGAGGCTGTCAGTGGCAATCGTGGAGAGGACGACAGACTTTGCGGAGGAAGATATTGACGGCTTCCTGAAGGCAGAGCTAGCAGAGTTGGGAAGAGTCCAAGGGACGTCAACGGTGGCGGTGCACCAAATCACGATGAAAGACGATCAACCGGTCAAACAGCGCTACTACCCGAAGAACCCGAAGATGCAGGTGGAGATCAACGCCGAGGTCGACGAGTTGCTACAGAAAGGGTGCATCGAGCCGTCTAGGAGCCCGTACAGCTCTCCCATAGTGATGGTAAAAAAGAAAAAGGGTCAATGGCGTTTGTGTGTAGATTTCCGCCAAATAAACGCGAAGTCCGTGAAGGACGCGTAGCCGATGCCAATGATCAACTACATTCTGGATCAATTAAGGGAGGCGAAATACATAAGCAGTCTGGATTTGAAGGACGGGTACTGGCAGATTCCGTTGGCAGCGTCAAGTCGGCAATATACGGCACTTACGGTGCCGGGAAAGGGCCTATTCCAGTGGAAAGTAATGCCATTCGGACTGCACACCGCAGCGCGTGTCAGGATGACATAATTGTGATCGGACGGACACTACAAGAACACAAGCGCAACCTGAAAGAGGTTTTCCGGAGGCTAAGGGCGGCAAACCTGAAAGTTAACGCGGATAACTGCAAGTTATTTCGAAAGGAGCTACAATACTTTGGCCACCGAGTAACGGATCCGAAGAAAGTAGCGGCAATAGCTCAGCTAAAGCCCCCGGGAAACGTGAAGCAGCTACGACAGTATCTAGGAGTGGCGTCGTGGTACAGACGCTTTGTATCGAATTTTGCGACGTTGGTACAACTGCTGAACGCACTCCTCAAGAAACAGGCAAGGTGGGAATGGACAGACGCCCACCAAGAGGCATTCGAGGCCGTCAAAACCAGGTTGGTGCCCCGATTTCACAAGGACTTTCGTGCTACAGACGGACGCCAGTGACTACGGGCTGGGCGCTATCCTCACACAGCAGTCCGAGCAAGGCGAGCGGGTCATATCCTACTCCAGCAGAGCTCTGAACGGAGCGGAGAAGAATTATTCTGCGACAGAGAAGGAGTGTTTAGCGATAGTGTGGGCTGTCAGGAAATTAAGACCGTACCTGGAAGGCTACCATTTCAAAGTAATAACGGATCACATGGCCCTGAAGTGGCTGAACAGCATCGAGAGCCTGTCCGGAAGGATCGCGAGGTGGGCATTGGAGCTCCAACAATTCGACTTCGAAATCTCATACAGAAAGGGCCAGCTGAACATCGTCGCGGACGTCCTGTCGACACAGCCGCTGCAGGAAACGAGCCCCAGAATAACGGCGAAGGAAGAAGGGCAACCGGACGATCAGCGGGTGGATAGAAGAGATGCGGAGGAAAATAAAGCAGGATCCCCAAAAATACCCAGACTACCTAGAGGAGACCGGCCAATTGTATAGACATATTCCGCACCGGGCAGGAAACGAGGATGTGGTGTCATGGAAGCTGTGTGTACCAACCAGGGAGAGGCAGCGCGTCATGGCCGAGAACCACGACATACCGACGGCAGGACACCTTGGATGTCGGAAGACAATTGCGAGGGTGGCAGCCAGGAATGCACCGAGACATAAGAAGGTACGTGCGGAACTGCGAGAGCTGCATGAAGTACAAGCCTAACCAGCTGCAAGCAGCCGGAAAAATGCTGACCCAGGTGCCGGAAGAACCGTGAGCCACCGTGTGTGCGGATTTTGTGGGCCCCTTGCCGAGGTCAAACCACGGGAATTCGATGCTGGTGGACAGGTTCTCCAAGTGGACCGAGATCGTTCCGATGCGCAGGGTAACCACCGAGACGCTACGAAAGGCTGATACGGGGTGCCAAAAGTTATGATCACGGACAACGGAGTCCAATTCACGAGCAGGGCGTTCAAGAGGTTTTTGGAGGATCTGGGTGTGAGAAACCAGCTCACGGCTCCATATACTCCACAAGAAAACCCGGCAGAAGGGGCCAACAGGACCGTGAAAACAATGATCGCGCAGTTCACAGGGGCCGAACAGAGGCCTGAGCTGCAGCTGGCAGTAAACACGAGTGTGACGGAGACCACCAGATACTCGCCGGCATTTATAACGCAGGGAAGAGAACCAAGGCTGCCGAACGCATTGTTCGACGAACAGACGGCCGGAACGGGCAGGTGTACACAGACGCCGGCAGAAAACGCGGAAAAACTGAAGGAGATCTTCGAACTGGTGCGGAGGAATATGGAAAAGGCAGCGCACGATCAGGCGCGCCACTACAATCTCCGAAGGAGGCTGTGGAAACCTAAGGTGGGAGAAACAGTATGGGCCAAAGAGCATCACCTGTCGAAAGCAGCAGAGGGCTTCGCGGCGAAACTGGCATTAAGGCTCGACGGGCCGTTCAAAATAAAGAAATTCACATTACCAGTAATTTGTGTATTGGAACACGCAACAACTAGGAAGACAAAAACGGCTTATATTAGCGACTTGAAGCCGGGAAGCGCGGGCGCCGGCGGGTCAGAGGACACCGAGAGCGAAAAACAACAATAAAACCCTTTAGTAAAGAAGGAGGGGGGACGATACAGGGTATCGAAAAGTCGCAAGTCAAAAGTCACTCAAAACAAACACACACACACAAAAGGCCCGTTGGAGCGCGATAGCGGGACAGGGAGGGTATACAGCCGGAAAACCGTTAATGGCTAACGCACACAGTTGCGAATTCCGTGGGAGGCAGGTACACAGAGGAGAATCCCGTTAACGGTACAGGCTCAGAAAGGAGCAGAGGGAAAACCGAGGTTTCGTCACGGCGGAAAAAGGAAAATCAAGTCGACAGAATGGCAGCACGCGTATCAATGAACAACCGGGAGGTGCGGGAGACCGGCACTGGGGAACAGCCCGGAGCGATATGAGTAGGGATGCTGATTCCTATCTCCAGCTTCTGGCGTCACCCCTGGTGTCGCGATCCCTATCCCCGACTCAGGAGGATCCGGAGGAGGTGCCCGACATGTATCTGTCGGAGGAGGAGACGGTGGCCGAGGGGCCAATCACCTACGTGTCCCTCTCGTCGGAGAGTGTGGAGGACGACGGGGGTGAATCCGCCTGGGAGACGCGATGCCGTCGCGGGATCTGGAGGAGTTGCGCGAGTTCGCGGACGCGCGGAATGCCACGCTGCGACGGTTCGAGCGGATGGTGGTGGAGCGGAAGGCAGCCGCCGTCACTGAATAAAGGTGGTTTGAATCTGAAATTCTGTCTTCTTCTTGGTCGGGCAATCACACAAATCATAAATTTGGTGGGATGAACAAAGAAACTCTCTGAGCTAGCCGTTGCAATTCGTAGCGAGCAGGAACTATGAAAACGGTTCGCTACAAACAATTATTCCCTTCACTGTGCAATAGCAGGTCCGCCTCTGTACCCACCCTCCATGAGTTACCTTTGGCACTATATGGTAAATCCCTAATTTAAATGTTACCCTTTCATCATACTTTTCGCCCTTTCATATAATTTTATTTATAAAAAATGATGATATGGGCCATGTTGTCTAGTTGATAAGAGTAAAAAATTGAGAATTTTATTTTAGTCAACCTAAATTCATTGAATTCTTTTTATCGTTATGTAATTACGTTAACTACAGTTTATTTGTTCCATTTTGTTTCTTTAATTTTTAAAACATTTAATATTTAAATTCAATTTCCGGTTTCGGTTGCTAGCATTAATTGAATTTATTTAATGCCAAATTGATTTCTTTCCTAATTCATGTTTTCAATTTTTCATTATTTCTTTTTTAAATTTCTGTAATTTGTTTAATTTATCTTTTATTTCTGTTTCACTAATTTAATTTCACTAAACATTTGTTGAATGTAACTTTAATTTTATTGTCTTTCACTTTCTAGCTACTCTCAATTCTTTAATTTGATTGATGGATTGTGCAATTTATATATATATATATATATTATATATTATATTGGTATATGTTTACATAAGCAAGTGTAAATAAAGAGAAAATAATAAATTCACTTACCAAAATCCATCCTATGGGCCCAGAGGAATTGTTGTTGGAATTTAATTATTCTAATTTAATTGACTAAAAAAAAGGAAATTACACTTGTGCACATATACATATTATATTATATATACTCATGTAAGGTATATTACAAAATAAAATGCCTTGCCTCCAATTTTTTTTTCTTTCTGCTATATTTTTAATCTTGTTAAATGGTAATTAATTGGTAACGTGTAACTGTGTGGATGTATATGTATGTAAGTATGTGAATCACCTTTTATGTATGTTGCATTTCTAATAAATTCTTTAATTATAGTTGTTTTGTAGTTGCACTGGTATTTATAACCTTCATATATATAGTTGTATATGTGTTGATGTATATGGATGTAGATTATAGATGTTAGTACATATGTAGAGGAAATTTTTTTTTTCTTCTCCCAGTTTTGGCAGGGCTAGTCAGCGAGGTTATGCGTTCGGTGCTCGCCAAGATTTTTTCCGTTTCCCAAAAGAAAAGTGAGCAGATCTGGCGAGTGTGCAGTTCATTTTCTGCACAGAACCCCAATCTAAAGCATTGTGGAGCCCTATCCGCAGAGACGTGCATTCTTACAGCCGGGGTGCTCCGCTGGCCGTTGCAATGTGCACGCTAGATTTGCCTCTTATATAACAAAACAAGAGAGAACGCTATAGTCGAGTTCCCCGACTATCTGATACCCGTTACTCAGCTGTCAACACTGACAGTTGTTGGCGGTTGGTGGGCGTTAGAGTGGGCGTGGCAAAAATTTGTTTGGCAAATTACTAGAAATTTTCAATACTAATTCAAAAATGAAAAAATATCAAAACATTTTTTAAAAGTGTGGGCGTGACAGCTTTGGGCGGTTTGTGGGCGGTAAAGTGGGCGTGGCTAAAAGTTTTTTGGCAAATCGATAGAAATTTACAAGACTTATACAGAAATGAAAAAAAACAAAACATTTTTAAAAAATGTGGGCGTGGCAGTTATGGGCGGTTTGTGGCAACAAGATCCGACAAACTTGCGCTGCTTCTATGTCTCTGGAGTCTGTATGCTTATTCTGAACTTTTTAGCTTTTGTAGTTCCTGAGATCTCGACGTTCATACGGACGGACAGACGGACGGACAGACGGTCATGGCCAGATCGTCTCGGCTATTGATCCTGATCAAGAATATATATACTTTATATGGTCGGAAACGCTTACTTCTGCCTGTTACATACTGTTCAACGAATCTAGTATACCCTTTTACTCTATGAGTAACGGGTATAATTATTACACAGCACTCTTCAAACTTTAACTTTACTTTTTTTTTTCTTTTTACAAAAATCTACGTTTGTCTTAATGGTAATTAAACTTTTTTTCGCAGACTTTACGTCTGATCGTTGCGAATGCCCAAAGAGAAAAGAACTCTATTAGGGAGTAAGTGCCTCCCGAGCAGTGCAAAGCTACCATGCAACTCTTATTGGAGCTTTTCCGTGATTAGAGTTGCATTCGAGTCATTTGATAACGACTCCAAATTATCGAGATAGTAACCGTTTGCGGATTGTGTTGTTATTTTTTTCTCGAAAATTCGAATTCATTGTTTTTTGGAGTTAAGCGTATTATTCAACAGAATCGTTTTTTCATTTTCTTTTTTTTTTAATACAATTGGAATGTATGTACAGCCCACATTACACTTTAGCAGATGCACCCAACGACGAAATTGAGCTGGCTGTCGATATTGCCCCAGCTATTGTTGTTGAAGATAGCGGGATTTGTGTCGGAACTAGATGTGCGGGAGAGCAAGAGCGCGCTTTTGCTTGATTTGCTTACAACAAAGGTTCCTCGGGCTATGGGTTATTGACGTTGGCTGCGTTTGCAGATGTCAGGGAGGCAAAAAAAATGTACTCGTTTCGTTGAATTGGGAGCTGGCGTTCGTCTTGGCTCATATTTATTATTATTATTTATTATTATTATTATTTATTATTATTTACAAAAGCGTCGCGCTTATATATTTCTTATATACTTCTTATATTTCTATTTTCTCAGCGCTTAAGGAAGGAGAAGTGCTATAGGCACGCACTTTAAAACTTTGAACGCCCTCTTGAATTTGTTGTCCATTACTTATGCCTTTTTTCCTATTAGATCTCCCAAAACATTGTCCATGACAATTTGATAAGTGGCTGATGCATTTCAATAGCAGAAGGGCATCATACTGAATTTGGCAATTACTTATAGGGTCTTATTCTTTATAATTATAATTTTGCTCGCAGTGAAAGTAGTAAAAAGCAAAAATTATGCAGCTTTTGCTATTTGGACTGCAGTATTATAAACACTGGTTATACCCGTTACTCGTAGAGTAAAAGGGTATACTAGATTCGATGATAAGTATGTAACAGGCAGAAGGAAGCGTTTCCGACCATATAAAGTATATATATTCTTGATCAGGATCAACAGCCGAGTCGATCTGGCCATGTCTGTCTGTCCGTCTGTCTGTCCGTATGAACGTCGAGATCTCAGGAACTACAAAAGGTAGAAAGTTGAGACTTAGCATACAGACTCTAGAGACATAGACGCACTCTAACGCCCACAAACCGCTCAAAACTGCCACGCCCACACTTTTAAAAAATGTTTTGATATTTTTTCATTTTTGTATTGGTCTTCTAAATTAGCCAAACAATTTTTTGCCACGCCCACTCTAACGCCCACAAAGCGCCCAAATCTGCCACGCTCACACTTTTGAAAAATGTTTTGCTATTTTTTCATTTTTGTATAAGTGTTGTAAATTTCTATCGATTTGCCAAAAAACTTTTTGCCACGCCCACTCTAACGCCCACAACCCGCCAAAAACTGTCAGTGCTGATGACTCCTTCACACTTCCACTAGCTGAGTAACGGGTATCAGATAGTCGGGGAACTCGACTATAGCGTTCTCTCTTGTTTTTTCATTTAGTTATCGAAAGACGCATATTTGCCTTTCCCGTATAATCAGACTTTTAATGTAGGAAACACACGGGTGCACTCCGAAGGAAATTACTGTTTTTTATAATGCTTCGTCGAAGCATTTTCTATATTTGCTTACGAACCTCGTCTTTGTGTACAGAAGGTTGCCGGATTAATTTAGTGAATATTCTCTACTGTTGGTATGGAGTGATACAGAATGCCAATATGAGCTTCTCGTAGTGAAAAAGTTTCTTAAAAGTGTTGGATAATTAGATTAAGTTATTCTTCGTTTGTTTTACTGTTCTGTCTTAATCCTTAGTTATTTTAATTGTCGTTATTAAAACTGAAAATTCGGTTACCGTTCTATCTACAGTGAAATCGTTTCTCATTTTTATGGTGTAAAACATAATTTTACATTGCAAGGTCGCCTGGAAGGGTTTGTATAACCCTATGTATCATAACTTCAGATATTTTACTGGCAAAGTCGTTTTAGATTAATCTTGATGTCATCCATTTCCATCCAGTGTCTCGAAGTATCAATTCATTGATTCATTAGAACAACAGTGGCTCAGTGAAATAATGGAATTTGGGAAGATGGGAGATGAAATGGATGATTCTTAATTCTTAATCTGAGTAAAGGTAAGTATTGCGGTTTTGTACGTAAACTCTGTCATGCATATATCTTCCGCGCGCCCCGGAAACCTGCAAGTCATGCCTGCGGCAACCTTGCGTCGTTATGCTGGACCGCGTTCGCCGCGTGACGCCGACCACACCGCCGGTCTTCCAGATTCACTGGCAGTTTCCCCATCGCTCATTGGTTATTTTTACGAATTCTTTATTGAACTTTTTTTTATTGACGTACCTTGCCACCCCGGGCAAGGATCTGGATCCCGGCATCCATCAAGGCGCCGGACCAGATCCTCACCATGCTGCAGCGCTGCTACCCGCACCTTCCCACCTCGGACTGGCGAGTGGTGAAGGTCGACGAAATGGAGGGACCAACAAACCAGGCCATCCTCATTCTAAACAAGGAGTCCCTAGCTCCCATTGGGGCCGCTCACGGGGAGCTAAACATCGGGTTTAGCTCAGTGACCATAAAGGTCTACAAATCGGACTGCGCCAAGGAGGATCAGGAACGCAGTGGAGGAGTGATCGAGGAGATCGCCTCCGAGATCTAGGCATCGGAAGCCGAGGACGGCTACTCGACCGATGCTTCAATCTTCCGCAGCCATGCGAACATAGGTCAATTAACAGACCTGGACACATCGGACGAGGAGGGAGCCGACACAACCGTTGTGGAGAGGCCCACAGCAGATGTCCGTGAGGCTTCTGCAGATAAACCTCCACCACAGTAAGGCAGCTTCCGCTGCTCTTCAACTCCATCTGGCTGAAGATTGAGTCGACATAGTCCTAATCCAGGAACCTTGGATAGTGAGAGGAAAGGTTTCAGGATAAGGGACTAAGGAATACAAGCTTCTAACAGCTCCCAGCGAAGGTAAAATAAGAGCCTGCATTCTATCCAAAAAGCACCTAAGCATTTTTCTGCTCCATAATAACAGCGATGCAGACAACGCGGCAGCCACCGTGGACACTCAGCCATCTCCGTTCCGAGTGCTGTCATCATACATGGCCTACAAAAGGCAAGAACCGCCGGATGAACTGGTTAGAAGACTGGTAGAAGACAGCGAAAAGCAAAACATAGGCCTACTAATAGGCTGTGATGGTAACGCCCACCATACACAATGGGAAAGTACAGACACAAACGACCGCGGTGAGTCTCTTTTTAAGTTTATCTTTAGTTAAAATCTCTTCATATGTAATAAAGGTAATAACCCCACCTTTATCAGCAAGAACCGACAGTAACTCACTGAAGGGTGCTAGATAAGAACTCTTTTTCAGACCACAGGTACATAGAAACGACCCTTACAATCAATGCCTCAAAACCAGCAGTTTTCACAAACCCAAGGAAAACAGACTGGCAAAAATACAAAAATATTTTAAGGGAAAAAATCCCAACGGATCCCCCTCCATACCCCCAATCTCTAGTCTAAACGAACTAGTTTCAGTCTTCACAGAAACCTGCAACAATGCACTAAAAAAGGCCTGCCCCAACAGCAAGCCCAAAAGAAAGAGAAAACCTCCCCGGTGGTCAGCAGAACTGTCCCCCCTCCGAATAGACTGCAGAACCCTATTTAACAGGGCCAAGGCAGGAAATGAGGAGGACCTGTGGACCGCCTACAAGACAGCCCTTGCAAAATACAAAAAAGCCATCAGGAAAGCAAAGCGATCCTCGTGGCATTCTTTCTGCTCAGAAATCGAAAACACAACTGAAGCAGCCAGACTTAGAAAAATATTATCCAAAGCGGCCACAAGCTTAGGCTACCTTAAAAGAGTAGATGGCTCCTGGACCAGCACGAGTGAGGAATCCCTGGAGATACTTCTAGACACTCACTTCCCAGGAAACAGCCAAAACAGCTCTCGCCCCCCAACAAACAAACGCCCCACTGGCAAGTATCGAACTGTGCATAGACCCAAAGGTCCTCCATTGGGCCATACACAGCTTAAAACCATACAAATCTGCAGGTACAGACAAAATCATACCCGCACAAATCCATCATGCGGGAAATATAGCCATAAACTGGCTTCTTGACATTTTCAAACGATCCCTACTTCTTGGACACCTACCCCAATCGTGGCTAGAGTCCCGTATAGCCTTCATTCCCAAAGCTGGGAAACCATCACACACGACCCCCAAGGACTTCAGACCAATCAGTCTGTCATCCTTCCTACTAAATACCCTTGAAAGAATCATCGGCCTGCATCCGAGATCAACTCTCAACCCTAGTCTCATCACAGACACGCAACACGCCTACAAGAAAGGGAAATCGACAGAGACAGCACTACACTCTCTCGTCTCCAAGATAGAAAAATCAATGTCCCAAAAGGAATATGCACTGGTAGCTTTCCTGGACATAGAAGGAGCTTTTAAGAACGTCATCCCAACAGCGATTACCGGAGCCCTGACAGACCTTGGGGTGGACCGCCACTTGGTGGGACTCATAAACCAACTGCTCACCTGCAGGAAGGTTATGTCAAGGGGCGTCAACCCTCACTAGGCACGTTAGCAGAGGCACTCCGCAAGGAGGCGTCCCCTCCCCACTTCTATGGAACATAGCAGTCAACTCGATTCTACGCGACATGGAAGGGGGGACTGTCGGGTAATAGCCTATGCGGATGACGTTGCTATCATCTTCACAGGCAAATACCCCCAAACGCTATCCGATCTCATAAGCGAAAAACTCAGTGTTTTGTCCAGCTGGACCAAAAATAACGGATTAGGAATTAACCCCTCAAAGACCGAGTTGGTTCTCTTCACAAGGAAGTACAACATACCAGTCCTAGTCCCACCCATCCTCAACAATCAAAGACTTTCCTTCAGTAACAGCGCAAGATACCTGGGCGTAATACTTGACAGGAAACTAAACTGGAATCTGAACCTCGCAGACAGATATAAAAAAAACTTCAATAGCACTTTTCACGTGCAAGAAAGCAATAGGGCTTAAATGAGGCATAACACCCTATATAGTAAACTGGAAATATACGGCCATTGTCAGACCAATACTACTGTACGGAGTCGTGGTATGGTGGCCGGCTCTGAAAAAGAAATCCAGCATAAAAATGCTAGCAAAAATGCTAGCAAAAATGCAAAGAGCTGCGGCACTCTGCATCAGCAGTGCTTTACGCACCACCCCAAACGAAGCCCTAAATGCCATACTCAACCTCCCAAGCCCAGAACTAGCTGGCATGGAACAGGCCACAGTAGCGGCAATCAGGCTTAGAGATACCAAACAGTGGAATCCACAAGAAGTGGGCCTAAAGAACATTCCAATAGTCCCCTCCAGGACAGACTACTGCACTCCTACGGAGTACATACAAACACCTTTCAACACAATCATCCCAGAGAGGGACGATTGGAACTCACAAATACCTGGCCCCCAGAATGCTATATGCTTCTATACGGATGGGTCAAAACTACAGAACAGAGTAGGAGGAGGAGTTTACTCCGAACAGCTAGGCCTACGCACCTCGTTCAGACTCCCCGATCATTGCAGCGTCTTCCAGGCTGAAGTGGCTGCAATAAGGGAGGCCCTAAAACACTTAAAATCACTAAAGCCGGAAGGCTCAGATGTAAAAATTTTCAGGGACAGCCAAGCAGCTATCAAATCGATTGCAGTTGCAGTAGCTCGAGAGGGCACTACCGCGCCACTCATACAAGAGATGGAGGGCATGAGTATGCCTTTAGCCACTTGTAAACTACTACTTAGGGAAAGCCTAAACCGTAACAAACAGACAATATGGGAAAACACCACACAATGTCGCCTAACACGCCAAATATGGCCAAAAATAAGCTCAAAGAGAACGTCAAATCTTTTAAGATTGACCAGAGCAAACCTCAGCACTGCAATGAGAGTCATCACAGGACATTGGTTGATAGGCACCCATGCCTGAAGACTAAATGCCCCGTATAATGATTTCAGCCGTAGCTGCAGGGACGAAGAAATGGAAGAAACAGTAGAGCATCTACTATGCCACTGTCCAGCACTGCAAGCGAAAAGACTTGCTCAATTAGGAAGCAGATTCCTGATAGACACGTCCGACCTGTCCGACACCGATCCACATCGGATACAAAAATTCACCAGCGCCTCTGGCTGGGGAAACTGCCAACTTCACACGAACCTCTGCGGGCAAAAGGGGAAAACATACACGGTATCACAACGGACCTCTAATGGTCTAAGTGCGTCGAATAACCGACGGCCGGTAAAATCTAAACTAATCTAACCTTATTGAACTTTCTTTTGTAACCGAGTAATCCTAAAAAAGGTTTATTTTCCCTGGTAGTTTTGGGAAACTAAAAACTATATCGGAATCGATGGGCACAACGGCTAGCTTGGCGACGGCTCTCTTGACTACACCCGTAACTGTACGGACCAGAGGGTGCCTGGTTTCTTGTCTCTGCCTTATGATAGAATGGCAAACAATAGCCCACTCCTGTAGTCTGAAATGCCGGATTAGACTGCACCAGATGTGATGGCAGGTTCCCATTACGTGCTCCCAAGTCACAGGTCATTTCAAAATATCGGACGCATTTATTGATGACAATAGCAACGAACTTGCGAACCTTTACCGGTATGTGGCGATGTGTGTGTGATATAAAACAATGAGTGCCTTGGTGGCTAGATGATCCTTTGGTAAAAGTATCGAATGCCTCGTATCGTAGTCCGAACTTGTGTACTAAAGCCTCCCACCGACTCGAAGTAACCCATTGGAACCGACTATAGACCTAAGAAATTCCAACATTTTTTCGCATTTCGATTGAAATTGGGAAAACGAAAAATATAATGAATAAAAATTAAAAAATGTTTCATAACGGTGAGCGTAACACTTGTGGGCGGATTGTGGGTGTGGCGAAGGTGTCCTTGGTACACCGATAAAAATTCGCAAAACAAATAATAATACGCATTAAAATTAAAACATTTTCAAAAAGTGTGGGCTAAGCCATGCTCTCATCTTTCTAGCTTTTATAGTTCCTGAGATCGAGGCGATCCAACGGACAGACAGACGGAAATGCAGCCCGCCTGCTACTCTTGAAGACGGAATTAATAGCCAAAGAACTCAGTCGTGCAGACAATGGTATTCTTCTATTTTAATGATTTTTTGATTACTTTCCAAACTAAATAACACTCGTAATTACTAGGTGGTTTCGCTACCAAATTTGATTTTAATAGTTTTGTATGTTATAAGTGCGATCGTTAAGAGAGAAGAATAAAAAAAAAAACAAATAAAAACCTTTTTTTACATTGCGGACGTGAAAGTCTTTTTTCGAACTAACATCACAAATCAAAAGCCTGTATTCGTTATTATTGTGAGTAACTTTGTTGAATTCTAGCGAACGAATTTATTTTTGCTTTGGCCATATTTAATAATTCCTGTTGTATACATTATAAAACTGCGTTCGTTCAGCGAAATAATCTATTCTGACTTGTGCTAGCTCTGACTCTACTAGCTAAGTAACGGGTATTTGTTAGTCGGGGCACTTGACCATAGCAGTCTCTGTTGTTTATAGGCTGTTGCCCACCCTAGAGGTGAATTTTTTGTAAGTAAAAGCCACTTTATGTGCGCTTATCTTTTTTTAAATTTATAATTTATTATTCACTCCGCGTTTATATTATATTTAGTTACGTATGAGAATATTTTTATACCCGTTACTCGTTGAGTAAAAGGGTATACGATATACGTTGACAAGTATGTAACAGGGAGAAGGAAGCGTTTGCGACCATATAAAGTATATATATTCTTGATCAGGATCAACAGCCAAGTCGATCTGGCCATGTCCGTCTTTCCGTCCGTCAGTATAAACCTCGAGATCTCAAGAACTATTAATGCTAGATTCAGCATGCTGAATCCAGAGAAAACTTTTTGCCACGCCCCCTCTAACTGAATGCCAAAAACTGTCAGTGTTGAAGAGCCACCTTCGCACTTTCACTAGCTGAGTAACGGGTATCAGACAGTCGGGGAACTCGACTATAGCGTTCTCTATTGTTTTTTTTTCAGCATTTGTCCATCCTGACCTGGCGAGAGTTCCTCCCCCGGTGCTGTTGCGGTCGTTGCAATTCCCCTCACGCTGCTCAGCCGCCTTAAAGAGCGGGAGAGTTTTGTAAATTTGTATATTTGGCGCGTGGCACTTTTTATGTTAGATATGCACTTCTGTTATTTTTTTTTCAAGCACTTCTTCTTTGATGTAGCGGCGAAAACGAAAAGAAGTTTTCGGTACAAACGCGGCTTGGGTCGGAAATTATGTTTTCGTTAAGGGCTGTAGAGGGAGTTCGAATCTCGCAGGGCGCGTAAACCGCGCGTTTTAATATATTTATTTAAACTATAATTTATTCTCTCCAAGGCCAACCATTACACATCGCAAGCCTTCCGGCAATAAAGATAGCTTTGACGAAGTTAAATTACCCAATTAACTTTACGATTGCGGTAACTGTGTCAACATCAGAATGATCAGCAGGGTCCTTGATGATGGCAGCTATAAGCGATTTATAATTTGGCATAGTCGAAATTCCTCCAGACACTATCCAACCAAGTTTGGTTTTTCAAGAGTTGGCAACGTCCTGCACAACAAACCTGCGCCAATTAAAAGGTCAATTCGTTGTGATTAATTGAAATAGGAATCAGCGAGCGAAATGTTTTGTGTATCTTTCATGATGTTGCATTTATATTGAAATGGGGCTGATAATCCGTGGTACTGAGTCACAACAGCTGCGAATGAAGCACGATAGCTTGCATCCCGTGATTGCGCAAGAATATCGACTGCCTTATCCGAATTCGAGATTTGCTATCTTTTATTGAAGGTTAATGAGGTATATAGCAATGGCTGAGAGTCAAGTATGGGTCACATTACGGTGTTGAAAATGAGGTGGATGGTGCGGATGGGTCATGATTCATATGCAATAACCAGTGGTCCATAATGCGACAATATCTACAGTGAGTCGACTTCCATTGATGCAAAGAGTGCCCCTTGCGCATACAGTTTAAGTGTATTTTGGTTACATTTTAGCAAGTTTTTTCACACCAGCTCGTCTGGTGTTCTGAGTTACCAAGTCTCGATTCATGTTTTCCATCACCCTGCTCCATTTTTCCACAAACGACTCCATAGTATTCCAGGTAGACAGCTCATTGATTGATAAATCCTCTTCCAATACTCTGATACAGGTATAAAGTAACGAGGTGGATCGGAAGACCATCAAAAATTTGTTGGGTAGTGGCCAGGGTTCGAATTTCCCGCATATGCAAGTTCATGCAATAACTGAGCTCATGAAGACCATTTGATGAACCCTTCTTAACTTAATTGATTAAATTCGATTCACTGCTCAGAGGTTCCTGGCTCAGACTGTAGTGGAGCAGCACTTATGTCTACTTAAGCTCTTGAGCAAACCCTACTCCACGAGACAGGTTAAGCAGCTATCAAATGTTGCAGCCCTTCACGTTTAGGAATTGGCTACCTAGCCGATGCGTGGAATTGAATATGCGAAGGTAAAAGACGCAGCTGATATGCTCTGCCTAGCGACAGACCTGAAGACCTGACCAGTTCAAAGAAAAGTTGAACGTGTGTAGTGTCCAATTTCCTACAGGGGCATTTGTTTTTTTGGTTGTTTGAGCGCTGCTTTGGTTAATTTGCTCTGCCTTGGATATTTGGTGCAGCGCTGCCGCAGATTTTCGCTATGTCTTGGAAGTATTGCGACCAATAAGCTGGAATAAAAATATGACGTCTGCCAATTAAATTTATATTGGAAATTTCTGAACCGCCTCCAAGGAAGATAGCGTTGCCAACTCTTTATTGACCAATTTTCCGAAAAATGTGCTAGGTCTTCACAAAGTTTCGTTCTGCGAACCAAACTGGATCAGACGTATAAATATTAAAAGTGGCTAAGAAGAATTGATATAAAAATTTCCATTGTTTCAACGATTCGGACGCTGCGTCGTATTATGTCACTAATTTAAATGTTTTCTCTTAAATTTCCTTTTTTTTGAATTGAAATACTTAAAACTTAAAGTAAATTTTTTGTTTAATAACTGAAATTTTATGAAATGAAATAAGGAATGATCAAGAGCTAATTAATTAATAATTGATAATTTGTTGTGCTTAAATTTAAACTCATGGACGAAACAAAATGATCCTCTATTTTATAAAGATTTTCAGCAGTCATTGAGCTCAACGACGGCGTCGCAGGGTGAGTGAGTTTTATTTGATTTTCCCCTATTTTTCTTTATTATTTTTATTTAATGGTCGATCATATAAACTTAAACCATGCATTATTTCTTATATTTTTCATTATTTAAAATACTATGATTTACTTATATTTTTTTTTCTTTAATTTTGTTCATCCTTCATTATGATTATTATTTAAGAAGCTCAGTTCAGCTTAAACTTCATTTTTTTAATCTTTTACTTATAATTATATCTTTTACTTATAATATTATATAATTGAAATGAAGGTTATTTTTTTTCTTGTAGGTCTGTCGCCGAACACCATGCTGATCCTAGACATAAATAGTAGCTACCTTAACGTTAGCTTAAGGGACAACCCATATATTTTCTCCGGTGTTGTCAAGGTAGGGAGGGTGTAGAATAGGGTAAAATTAACATCTCATACCCTAGAGTCAATCGAAACCGAATGTTTCTGTCAATAATCCGGTATCCATCTTTTTATTGGGACTTACAATATTTCTTTAATTTTTTTTTTATACATATCCTGTTGATTTTTGTTTATTTGAAACCGTGCACTTAAAGTATTGTGAAAAGGTGCTCCCATGAATTATAGAGTAGGCCAGAACCCCGCCCCATCCGTCAAACTAGTTAGAGCAAATGCTAGAACTGCACACTGCCGAGCTCTGTCATGGCCCTGGCTACTCAGCTAGGAAGAATTTAAAAGGACTGCACACTACACGTGCTCGCAAGTCATGCGAGAGGGCGAAGTCCGAAGATTATTGTTCGAGATTTTAATGCCTGGGCAGTATAATGGGGAAGCATTGTATCCAACCACAGAGGCCGAGCTGTGATGGACCTGATATTGTTAAAAGACGGTCGGAAGCGGACTGTTAACAATAATAGGAGAACTGAAGTTTTTAATTAGTTTATTAAAAATAATCGAACTTTGGTGGCAAGAATAATTAGGTTTAATTTCGGAACGACGACAACGAAAAAATGCGTGTGCTCGGGTTGAATTCAATTTTCGACTTCATCTTCTATTTAACATATGTGTTAGGCCTAGCATAACAGAGGTTGGCGAAGACGGGGCGAATTCGCAAAGAGCGAGAGTGAGCTTTATTATGCTCCCGCCTTCGCCCTAAACTAACTTACACTAGACTTCAAATTTTTTCTACTTCACATGCCAACAATTAACAATAAACAATGACCGACAATATGAGTTCCGCCACCGGCCCCGTTGAACGCCTCCAAGGCTTAAACAAATCGGCAGCGGCGCCAGCTAGTGGATCGCCCTCCGGAAGATGGCTCCATCACTCCTCCTAAGGTCGACGACCCTGACCTTGCCGTCCTCTCCTGCGTGCGTCGCGACGATCCTTCCCAGGAGCCACTGTTGAGGCAGCAGGTTGTCCTCTGCCACGACGACGAGTTGGCCCTCCTCGACGTTGGCCTTCGCCTCGTGCCACTTGCCCCGAACCTGAAGGCCCAGGACATATTCCCGGGACCATCGCCGCCAGAACGTTTGCCTGACTGACGAGACAAGCCGCCATCGCCGCAAGCAACTGAGACCCGCCTGGTCCGGGGTCCGGAGTGCTGGTGCTACGATGAGCGGCCCGCCTGTCAGCAGGTGCCCGGGAGTTAGCGCCTCTCCGTCGCTTGGGTCCTGGCTAAGCGCTTCGAGGGGCCGCGAGTTTATCGTGGCCTCGATCCCGACGAGGACTGTTGCCAGCCCTTCGGCGTTGAGGAGTGCGCTGCCCACCGCTCGTAGGAGTAGGTGCTTTGCAGTTTCCACACCTGCGGAGCCCGAGGGGGTGTGAACGCAAATTCGCATCCGCTTTTTGATGAGAACTCGCGAATTGCGTCCGCCTGCTCCTCGATCCGATCGCGAAGAGCCCGGAAGTGGCGACTCGCTCCGACGAAGTTCGTCGCGTTGTGCACCGTCTGCGGACATCCTCGTCGACCAATGAATCTTTGAAAAGCCAATAGAAAAGAATCAGTACTTAGATCTGAGACAATCTCTAAGTGAACCGCCGTGGACGCAAAACAAACAAATAAGGCAACGTAGGACTTATACGGGGGCCTTCCTCGAATTTTTAATGTCGTATAGACAGGGCCACAAAAATCAACGCCACATATCGCAAATGGGCGGAGAGCACGGAGTCTATCTGCGGGTAGATTTCCCATAATTTGTGTCATCAGTCGAGGCTTGCATTTGAAGCAGCGCACACATGATCGAACTGTCTGACTGCAGAGTTCCTGAGCGTTTACGGTCCAAATACGCTGTCGTAGGATGCTCACAAGTGCTCGAGGGCCGACATGAAAATTGGAATGGTGCAAATGACGGACGTAGCTCTGCACAAACTGCGAGCGTTTCGTCAACAGCAAGGGAAACTTGGCATCATATTGAGATCATATAGGAGCGTTTGCTAGTCACCCCCCAACTCGCACAAACGAAAAGTTGCACCAAGTGCCTGTATCTTCATGAATGAATGGGTTCAACGCTGAAGACTTGGGCCGACCTTGGAGCCTTTACGAACCTTTTCAATTTATACTTGATACTCGTGCTTTTGTACTATTTCGACAATCTTATGAAACGCTTCATTATATTCAGTCGGTGACAGAGTTTCTTCGAAAACTATACTCTTGACTTTGCATTTTCTTATAAAGCGGAACATATAAGCGAACACTCTAAGCAGTTTGAGGTTTGACGAAAACCCCTCGATGACATCCAGCAAATCGGAAGCTTGCACAGCAGCGGTCAGCCCAACCACAGTCTTCCTAGCTTTCTGACGCAAGACTTCCTCATCCGGCTCGAAATGCGCATTTTTGGGCCAGTTTTCTTCTTCGTCCTTCAGAAATGGTGGGCCAGTGAACCACATCGACTGCCCTATCTCGTCGACGTCACAACCTCTCGAAACGATATCTGCTGGGTTCTGCTTTGTGGGAACATGCCGCCATGTAGCTTCTCCTGACCATTCTTAAATCTCCGCTACCCTGTTCGAAACGAATGTCGACAACGAAGATGGATGAGATCGAATCCAGTGAAGAGTAACTTCAGAGTCCGACCAGTATACAATTCGTTCGATAGGGACTTTTAATAAGGGTTTGATTCTATGGCAGAGATCTGCGAGAAGGTGAGCGGCACTTAACTCAAGCCTTGGGAGCGTTTTGGTCTTGAGCGGCGCTACTTTTGACTTTGAAGTCAACAACGATAATTTAAAACCTTCGGCAGTTTTGCTACGAATATAGACGCAAGCTCCATAAGCTCTCATGGAGGCGTCGGCATAGGCATGTAGCTGTACCGGTGACAATAGGTCGGTAAGCACGAACCGAGGAATCGATATCTCATCCAGTTGAGACAGAGTGCTTTTTAGCATATCCCAAGCTGTTTCCAAATGCATCGGAATTGACTCATCCCAATCTTACTTATTAAGCCAGAGGTCCTGCAATAGGATCTTTCCTTTAATCACAACGGGACATTACAAGCCGAGGGTGTCAAACAGCTTCGATGTCACCGATAGTATGTTCCGTTTTGTCGCTCGGAGATCCATGACAGAAGTGTCAATTTTGAACTTGAAGGCATCTTCGCTAGGCAACCACGATATTCCTAACGCCTTAGTTGACTCTGAATCCGAGATAGGTATCGACTTAACTGTGCTCTCAGATGCAGTGACCTCAGGTGAGTTTGAAAACCACTTTGTCAATTCAAAACCTGCTGTTTGAAGAACCTGAGACACTTCAGACTTAATTGTCTTTAGCTCCTCTACGCATGCAGCACCAGTTAACATGTCATCGACGTAAAAATCGGATCCAATTACGTCGGCAGCTCTAGGGAATGAACATTTAGCAGATTCACTCAACCTCTTTAAACACCGAATAGCCAGAATTGGGGCTGGTCCAGTACCATATGTGACGGTGTTGAGCTTGTATAATCTCAAGGATTCAGAGGGGTCTCTCCTCCACACTATGAGTTGAAACTTCCTATCCGCTTCATTAACCATTACTTGGCGATACATCTTTTTTACATCGGCAGTCAGGGCATACCTGTGTAGCCGGAAGCGGAGTAGAGTGGAGTACAACTCTTCTTGAATTGTCGGCCCCACCATCAGGATGTCGTTTAAGGCCACCTGAGACGATGTTTTGCAGGACGCATCGAACACGACGCGCAACTTTGTTGACGTACTCTGGGGCCTTAACACGCATTGATGGGGAATGACATAATGTGGAGTGGAAGGGATTTTGTTGTCTGTAGGCATATGACCTAGAGCGAGATATTCTTCCATGAATTCCAAGTACATGGTCTTCAAGTTAGGATCTCGAGTCAACCTTCGCTCAAGCGACAAAAACCGCCGTTTTGCAACCTCGAAGGAGTTGCCTAATCCATTTGGATCAGATTTAAACGGCAGCCTAACTTCAAACCGACCTGATGGCAATACCTGAGTAGTCTTCCTATAATGGTCTTCACATAACTTGTGCTCAGGCGACAGAATTTTCTTTGGATTTGGCATTTCCTCCAGCGACCAAAATTTCTGTAGTGTGCTGTCAATCGATACTAAAGGTTCTTCACTACAACTGAAACTATTCACAACTTGTTTCGGGACTGCAGACTTGTATCTGCCCGAAACAATCCAACCAAGAAGGGTCCTTTGTAGAGTTGGATAGTCAGGACCTTGTCTAATTTGACCAACAGCTAGCAATTCGAAAAATGATTTTGCTCCTATCAACATATCAATTTTTTGTGACTTGTAGAAATATGTGTCTGCTAATGGTAGGTTCTTCGGGATCTTGCAATCACTGACGTTCACCGACTGATCAGGATGGTAACCGGAGATCGACTTTAAGATCCAGAAATCAAAGGAGAACTCACTACCATTTATTCGCGACTTCACCACTGTGTGTACCTTTTTTTTGACTTGAGAATTGGACTCGCCAATACCAAGTAAGTTGATACACGACTCCTCTCTACGAATCTGTAAGCGGTTCGCCAGTTCTTCTGTTATAAAATTCGTTTGAGACCCAGAGTCCAGCAGAGCTCGGGCTAAAACGTATTATCCGTTTTTAGTACGGACGCTCACGATTGACGTAGCCAAAATCACCCTGTCCAAGGACGTGGCATGCATAACATGTGACGTGGAAGGCTGATCTTGGTTAAAAGTAGGAGACATGTTCTCTGGCGGGGGTGGCAACGCTAAACTGTTCTCAGGCACTGCATATCTATGAAGCAGAATATGGTGTGAGCGGTCACAAACTCGACACTTTTTGCCTTTGCATTTCGAAACAGTATGGCCTTTTCGCAGACAATTGATACATAAGGAGGCAGGCTTAACAAACTCGAACCTTTGCATTACAGAGAGACGCCCAAACAGGCTACAATTGTGTATCAAATGATCTGCTGCATTGCAATAGCTACAAGTTTTCTGAGGCTTGCTGTTGGAGAAGGAACACGAGAATGAGCTACGATTATGTGGCTTGCTCGACACAATTTTATCTTGCTTCGACTTTGTCGATTCTTCAGCTGATAAATGCTTATATCGGCGATTTAACATTTTTTCAAAATTGGCCCAAAGCGGCAAAGTCTCATAATCGAGCTGTTCCTCCCATTTTTGTTTGGTCACTGGGTCGACTCTATTCAATACCAAATATAATATATCAACATTGCATTATCATCTCCTATCGATAACAGAGAACCATAAATCGAAGAAACAGTATCGATAAGGTTTCTCAAGGAGAAAGCGGACTGATGCGATATTTTAGGCAGACTAAACAATGTTGATATTTTATGTAAGATGAGATTTACTCAACTTTGGTTTTTATTATTATAGGTATTTAAATATCAGTATTATTATTAACGATAATGTTACAAGTTTAGTTTAAGTTTTCTGCTTTTGTTTTTTCTGTTTTCTTAACTCGTTCTCTGACGTCCGTATCTGCTGACTTCTACTCTCCGACTCCCCTTCTCTCGCTCTGCTGCTGCTCTCTGCTGTCGCTTCTCTCTTCTGTCGCTCTGCTGTTTCTACTGCTCTCTTCTGTCGCTCTGCTGCTGCTTCTCCTGTCTTAATACTTTTTCTGCATCTCTTCTTAAATCTACTCGAGTACTGCTTTTGTTGAGAAGTCCCAATACCCCGTCTTACATTCGGCCATTCCTGACTATTCATCTGTCCCAGATGACCAATCATCCTCATTGTCCTGGACATACCTCCACAACTTCATGTAATCACAACTTGTGGAAGTCTTACATGGGCCTTCAAAATCTGCTGCCTTTCGAACTTCGTATCTGCCGTTCCTCTTGACAGTTGAAACTTCGTACGGTCCCATATATTCTCCAGCCAACTTCTTTCCCGCAACAAATTGTGTCTGGCGTATAGCGACTAGGTCTCCTACTTTATATGCGACTTCTGGTTTCCGCTTAAGGTCAAAATTCCTTTTATAAGATTCCTGTGCGCGTTGAATCTCGATCCCATCCCTTCTCAGTTGCTTTACCGTGGCACTGTACTTCTTCATCAGTTCGCCAAGCTCCTCTTCGTTCTCCTCAATCTGGGCCTGAAGCTCAGCCCAATCTCTGTGTACCGCATTGGCTCGCTCTTCCGCGTCATTCCTAGCTCGATGCAACTCCTCGAACATGGCCTGTACTTCAGTAAGTTCTGCTTCCGCTGTTTGTCGCGCTTTCATAGCCAGGGAACGAGCAGACTCCGCATCCTCCAGTTGGTTACGCAGTTGTCTTATAAGCGTCTTGCCAGGAGTGTCGGCCTTAAGACGCTCCAACTGTGTCTGAGCGTCCTTGAGCAGGGCCTTGTATTTGTGAAGATCCCGTCGCAGTTTTTGGTTGAGCGCTTCATCGGCGTCGCGATCAACACGATCGCGATCCTCCATGGAGGAGAGGCGCCGCTCTAGCTCGTGCTTCTCGCGCAGCAACAGAGTCCGCTCCTCGTGCTCAGTTTCCAGTTGACACTCAAGGGCCTTAATCTTCTTGTAGCCGTTACCGCGCACTTCTTCCAGCTCTTCGTCGCGCTGCTGCGACTCACGGCGCGCTTCCTTGCGCATTGTTTCCAGAGTCATTTCCAGGCGAAGCTTGGCTTGCTCGAGCAGCTGTATCTGACCGGCCATCTCGTCCAGCTCCTCCTCCTGCTCCTTGGCCTGCCGCTCCTGACGCGACGCGTCCTGCAGGGACTGGCATTTTGCTCCTCGAGCAGCATGCGTAGATCGTTCATCTCGTTGGTCATCTTCTGCGCCTTGCGCTTCCATTGGCCCACAACCTGACGTTGCTCCTCAACTTCTTCGTAGGCATCGGAAAGCTTCTTCTCCAATTGCTTCTTGAGCCCGACCAGCTGTTCCAGATCGTGCTCATCTTGCGTATGCAATCGCCTTTTGGTGAACTCCAGTTCCCTGGCCACCCGCTCGTACTTCAGCTTGTAGACCCCGCCGCCGACACCATCCTCGTTCTCTGCATCCTCGTCCTCAGAGATACCATTCAGATCGGACTTGGCGCATATCAGCTCCATTTCCAGCTTCTCCGTCGTCTCCTGAAGGTTCTTCACCTTGTTGGCTTGATCACCCTGCTCCTTCTCCAGCTTCAAGCGTTCGGCGGTTTCCGCCTCCAGCCGCTCGGTGGCTATGTGAGCCGTAGATCGCTCCTCGGCCAGGTCCACCGTCAGCTCGGATAGCAGTACAAGACGGCTAGCAAAGTTAGATGTAGATGGGCGAATGATTCCAGCATCTAACCATTCGTTGATCTGCTTTTCCACGTCATTCTCTTCGGCAATCGCAAATCTACTTGGGGATTGACGAAATGGGATGATTTCACCATCCAGAACGATTCTTAGCCTCACTGGAACTTCGGCTACCGAATCCACCGCCTTGTAGTTATTGATCAGCAGCGACACCTCTTTAGCGAACTGCGGAGGAACATCTATTTCATCATCTGAATCTCATCTGATTTGGTTCCTCACAAGCTTTCTCCCCCAGCGGGGAAGAAAACTTGTATCCGTCGGCCGACAGCGAAAAGTCAAACTTCGATACAAAATCAAAACCGAGCAGCGCATCATACTCGATGTCTTCATCCTCCAGTACGACGAACTTGTGTCTAGTCATCTCCTTGTCCACCGCAACCTCCGCCAAAAAGTAGCCAACTGTGCACGTAATCTTCCTTCCCAGCCCATGAAGCTTCGACGCACACCTCTCCAGGGTAACATTTGGTATCTTGTTAAAGATATACTTGCGCAGTATAGATACGGCTCCCGTATCTACCAGACACTCCACTGCCACATTGTTGACAGTGACATTTTTCATGCGACTTGAGCTGCGTACGACTTGGACGACAGCAGCTGACCCAGGGCAATCTCTTGACAGAGGGTCACATGTTGCAACTGAAGCATTTTACAGCAGACTTGCAGTCCTTACGATGATGATCTAATGATCCGCAGTTAAAGCAGTGACTCTTCCTGTCGTGCTGTCCCTCGTGCTGCTTTTTCTGGCTCGACGTCCACTTTCCCTCGTTAGGATTAAATGGCTTCTCGACCACACGGTCGAACACCTCATACTGCTCCTGTAGTTCTTTGTAAGACTTGCAACTGTAGAGAGAGTATCTGAAATCACTTTTCATGTTCAAGCCGTCAACAACATAGCGGATAACTGAACGTGCATCAATGTTGCCAAGTGAAGCGATCTTTTTCATCTGTAGTAGGTATTCGTGAAAAGATTCCTGCTTGCGTTTCTTGCGGTCGCGGAGCTGCTCGTGTACATCCGCGCTGCACACATATTGTCGACTGAACTCTGTCTCCATCAGCATACGCATCTCTGAGTATTGGTGTACATACGTAGAGTCCAAAAACAACTTCGCTGTGTTCGTCATTTTGGCGCGAGCCTGAACATACATCTGCTTAATGTTCAGATCGTAGGCGGCCGCATTCATCTCAAAATTTTCAAACCTATTTTTAACCGGCATGGACTCTCCGTCAAACTCTGGAATGATTTTCGCAAAGCTTTCTGCCGTAATCGAGCAACCGTTGTTTCGCTCCTCCGCTCCAATCTTAATAGCAAGAAGCTGCACTAAATCTTTCAGCGTTCTTGTATTTTCGTCGATCGAGCTGCTTTCGATTAAACCAGCTGCGCCACGTTGCTCTCCACTTGTCCCGACATGATTCTGCATGTTGTTTCTTGCATTCCCACCTTGCTCTCCGCTTGTTGCGACAAGATTCTGCACGATTTTCATTTCTTTCGTATTTTCATTTCCACTTATTTCGCAATCGCTTTCCAACGGCGTACTCATTTTAATCTTTTTGCCTGCTGCAGCCACTGACCTTGTGTAATATGGCTGTTTTCCTTTTGAAATTGGAATCCGCGACGGCTCTTGCTTAATTTCCTTCTCACTCACACGCATTCCCCGTTGCTAACCGGCGTCTGTCAAACTCTTCTTCTTCGTCTTTTGAGACTTCTCGGGGCAGCGTTGAGACTTCTCGGAACGGCGTTGAGACTTTTCGGGACGGCGTCACTTGCAATTTTCAGGTTAGGACGAGCCCCCAAATGTAAGATGAGATTTACTCAACTTTGGTTTTTATTATTATAGGTATTTAAATATCAGTATTATTATTAACGATGAATGTTACAAGTTTAGTTTAAGTTTTCTGCTTTTGTTTTTTCTGCTTTCTTAACTCGTTCTCTGACGTCCGTATCTGCTGACTTCTACTCTCCGACTCCCCTTCTCTCGCTCTGCTGCTGCTCTCTGCTGTCGCTTCTCTCTTCTGTCGCTCTGCTGTTTCTACTGCTCTCTTCTGTCGCTCTGCTGCTGCTCTCTGCTGTCGCTTCTCTCTTCTGTCGCTCTGCTGTTTCTACTGCTCTCTTCTGTCGCTCTGCTGCTGCTTCTCCTGTCTTAATACTTTTTCTGCATCTTTTCTTAAATCTACTCGAGTAGTGCTTTTGTTGAGAAGTCCCAATACCCCGTCTTACATTTATTATTTATAAAGATGAGGCATTCGTTATCGTAAACCTTTTTTTAACTGGCTAGTGCCTTTTCGTAATTGCTCTCGGTGACTTGGTAAGCTTTAATTGTTCCTAAAGCTTCACCACAGAGACATGAAATTAAATGGTTAAATTTTTCGATAACTGGAATGCTGGCGTCTTTATGAACCAAAGTTTCAAAAATTTCATTTTGAATTCTTGATTTTGGGAATGCCAAATTCGGAAGTCGCGCACGAGTTGGAGCTACAGCAGCTGATCCCGGAGCTTCGCTGACGCTTGCTACCTTCAAGGCAGACAACAGGGACATTATTTTTGCCTTGGTCACTATACAAAGCTCTTCCAACTCGTCGCCAAATTCATCGCTACAATCTATGTCTTCTATCTGTTCTTGTAATTGATTTGCCTTACTAATTGAAGCTTGGAGCTTGCTTTTCAGCTCTTCCAGAACAGATTTATTTTTGGTTTCTAGGCTCATTTTAAATTAAATATTTAAATTAATTACATTTAATTAATTAAATTTTATTTCCGAATTAAATAAATAAATGGACGAAACAAATTGTCTCAAATCAGACCGACAATATAATTTAATAACCTTCGAATCAATAATTAGAAATTTATTAAGCCAAAAAAATTGGATATTTTTAATTTCATAAATTATCAATTTATTGTTCGAAAAGTATATTAAATATTTTTCTGATGAGAACAACGAAAACAAATTATTTAAATTGAAATTCAAGTCACGCAGTATCAATTAATAGTGGGTGCGAAATGACGCCGAATAGGGTATTCCCGCAGAATACAGGGACCGTCACTTGAGGGTCCGATAATCTAAGCGCGCCAACGAAAAAGGGCCAAACAACAACAACGCAGTTAGCGGTGCAAAAGCGAAGCGAAAACGAAAAGTTCACCGCTGCAGCTGCTAGTATATAAGGCTGTCTGTGTATTAGTGCGCAAGCTTGGATTAACTTCCCAACTATTAATGCGAGTTTCAACGAACGAGAGTGGGAAGGGGGGCGACAGTGATTGCAATAATACCGTACAAAATAATAAATACATGTTGCGTCCAAAAGCGGTTCAATATATGTATGTGTATTTATTTTATCAACCAATAAATTGAATAATTTGCATGCAATCTAGATCTACTATATTGATACGTATGTACATATGTGCCAAGAACTGAAAGCGAGGTGCAATATTCCAGTACAAGACAATAAACATTAAATTTGTCTATAACTCTAGCTTTCAATTTTTTGCACAAATACCTGTGATTTCCGAATGCTAATTGTAGCGGCCACTTTCCTTAAAAGATCCCTCGGTGGTGGCGGCAATTCCGGAAGTAGGGTATTTCGCGACCGACACGGAATATGTTTAGGATATTTATTATTAAACACAATAGCGTGTCGCGGGCAACAATATATTTATTTATTGCACTCAAAAAAAAACAAGAACAATTTTTTATGTTGCACTTTTATATATTATATATATATATTATATTATATGTGTCACTGTCACTTTAATTTGTTTAAACTAATTCTTGTCCACCCGGGGCGCCATGAAGTTTTTAATAAGTTTATTAAAAATAATCGAACTTTGGTGGCAAGAATAATTAGGTTTAATTTCGGAACGACGACAACGAAAAAATGCGTGTGCTCGGGTTGAATTCAATTTTCGACTTCATCTTCTATTTAACATATGTGTTCTTAGGCCTAGCTTAACAGAGGTTGGCGAAGACGGGCCGAATTCGCAAAGAGCGAGAGAGAGCTTTATTTTGCTTCCGCCTTCGCCCTAAACTAACTTACACTAGACTTCAAATTTTTTCTACTTCACATGCCAACAATAAACAACAAACAATAAAAAATGACCGACAATATGAGTTCCGCCAACAAGTACATTATTTATTGGCATTACCTTTATCAGCAGAGGGCAAGAGGGTAACTTTAGCTGGATGGTCCATGAAGTTGTAACGCTGAGCGACCCTGTATGTTCGAGTAGAGACAATCACCGAGAGCGTCGACGGCTCTCCGTCCGTCTGTCCGTCTGGCCGTCTGTCCGTCTGTCCGTCCGTATGAACGTCGAGATCTCAGGAACTACAAAAGCTAGAAAGTTGAGATTAAGCATACAGACTCCAGGGACATAGACGCAGCGCAAGTTTGTCGATTCATGTTGCAACGCCCACTCTAACGCCCATAAACCGCCCAAAACTGCCACGCCCACACTTTTGAAAAATGTTTTGATATTTTTTCATTTTTGTATTAGTCTTGTAAATTTCTATCGATTTGCCAAAAAACTTTTTGCCACGCCCACTCTAACGCCCACAAAACCGCCAAATACTGTATGTGCTGAAGACTCTCCTTCGCATTTCCACTAGCTGAGTAACGGGTATCAGATAGTCGGGGAACTCGACTATAGCGTTCTCTCTTGTTTTTTACATTACTTTAGATAGCGATTCATGTTTACAACAAGAGTAAGTATTATAATATAAAAGCTTCACAACTGTGGCAGCTTCTTTAAAGGCGGTAGACTTTTTTAAATTCAACGAATGGTTATGGGTTAGATAATTAAACTGGACACTTTCTTCGTCTAGCCAACAGAGCCAACAGAACAGGAGGCTAAGACAAAACACGTGTTCTGTGTGGTGGCGGGAGAAGAATACTACGTCAGCGTAACCGGCTTGGGTGGAAAGAAGATAGTGCGATCTGGGTTTACATCCTGGACTGGACTGGCAGTGCCGGTTAGCGTGTAAAGGACTGAAAAGCACACGGAGGGTTTTGAATCGGATTATGAATCGTACATGCCGTCAACGGACGATAGGTGGTATCTTTAAAAGATTTTAATTTTCCTACCGTAGAGAGTATAAAAAAAAAGTGGAACGATGAACGCGAATCGATGTGTTAATCCTTTAGTTCTTGTCCGGCTGTGCCATTTACGGTATGTCGATCCTCAGGATTCCTGAGGTCCTTTGGTAGAAGTAAGTTGACATACAAATTGCGGGTGTGGAGGATTCTTAATTGCCCAACAACTTCTGTTTGTCAACGTCGGCGGTTAAACTACAAACTGAGTCTTGCTTAGTTGTTGATTTTACTGACCGAGCAGGCTTTGCTGGGTATGATAACATGCGTTATGATGCGTATGATAACATCCGTCGTTACAGCTTAGAAAAGGTCTGTATTGCGGTTTTGTGCGTACATTCCGTCATGCGCGTATGCTCCGAGCGCCCCGGAGGCCAACTTGCTGCTCCAAGTCCCGCGCCTTTGGCAGCCTCTTGTCGTTCTACTGGACCGCGCTCGTTCGGTCCAACGGCCTCCACCAGATAGCCCCTACTCACTATGTCTCTAACATGATAAATTCACATTTTAGGTTGAAGCTCAAAATCTCTGAGGATGATTTTTTAGGGATCTTAAGGGACAACATGAACTCACATATGGAATTTTTGCTCTTTGCATCCCCAATAAGACGGCATAGGAAGTCAGCAATACGGCTCCCAGAAGGGAAAGAGCCTCGTGGATACATTGCCAATAACGCCCTTGCTAGTGATCGATGACTACGAGGCAAGATGGAATACTATGCAATCTTAGCACTATAGGCAATAAACTCACGTCAATACTGCCAGATGGCCCGTAATCCTCGGCGCCATGAACAGAATGGGTATCCAGGTGTACCTGGGGTTCGTCTTTGGCAGTTACTTTAGGGACCGTGTTGCTGTCTCAAAGATGCACCGAATTTTGGCAGGTGTTCCCCACGGATCTGTGCCTGGACCGATCCAGTGGAACATCATGTACAATGGGATCATGGGCATCAACAGTCCCTTAGAAGTCAAAGTGCATTGCTTTTGCGGGCGACGTGGCAATAAAAGCAAAACAATCGCAGATCTCCAGGCAAATGTAATGCCATGATTAGCGCTGCCATCGACTGGCTCGAGAAAGCCGGAGTAACAATCGCGGCGCACAAGTCCGAGGCTGTTCTATTAAGCAGCAGACAAACGGTGGAGAGTATGCTGGTCTCCGTCAACGGGACACAGGTGACCTCAAAGGAGTCCTTTAAGTACTTGGGTGTTATGATAGACCATAGACTATCGTTCAAGGACAATGCCATATACGCTAGCAGGAGGGCAGCAATTACAGCTATTTCCTTGACGAGACTCATGCCCAACGTTGAAGGTCCCAGAAAAACGGACAGGAAACTACTGGTGTCGGTAGCAAAGGCAACGCTACTATATGCTGCACCAATCTGCATTAATGCCCCTAGTAAGGGATCATTCCTGAAAGAAGCGCGCTAGGTTATACGATCTATGGGACTGTAATAAACAACGTTGAGCTGGCTTTTTCTGGTCAGAGAGTGTGGTGGTGTTCTTAAGACGTTGCAGCATATAGAGCCTTAGTCATAACTGTACAAATTAAGTTAAGCTAAGTCAGTGGTAGCTATGCAAAGGGACAAAAACAATGATAAGGAATTTCTCTCAGTGCACACCTTTTAATGTCATCCATAAAATTATGCATTAGGCCCCTTTTGTGCTATTGGACAAAGTGAGTTCTCTAATTATAGTTTACGGAATGACTAGGTTTTAGATTTAAGTTCAAACAACAAGATGTGTTTAGTTATGCATTGAACTGCCGGACAGGTAATAAATTGGTTATTCTTGGCTCACCTGATAAAATCCACTGATGAAAGGGCTTCTATAGGTCGGTGTTTAAGATGAAACATATAATTAACGGGTTGCCCAGAAATAATCGGCTTATTTAATCTCTCGTATTCGGAATACTTTGGCTACACATGTTTATGTTTCACTGATTTCTTACTTTTCTTCGACTCTATCCCATTCTTTCTTGACTTATGTAGTCCTCCGATATTTCATAGCTCTTGTTATACCCGTTACTCGTAGAGTAAAACGGTATACTAGATTCGTTGAAAAGTATGTAACAGGCAGAAGGAAGCGTTTCCGACCATATAAAGTATATATATTCTTGATCAGGATCAGTAGGCGAGTTGATTTGGCCATGTCCGTCTCTCCGTCCGTCTGTCCGTCTGGCCGTCTGTCCGTCTGTCCGTCCGTATGAACGTCGAGATCTCAGGAACTACAAAAGCTAGAAAGTTGAGATTAAGCATACAGACTCCAGGGACATAGACGCAGCGCAAGTTTGTCGATTCATGTTGCAACGCCCACTCTAACGCCCATAAACCGCCCAAAACTGCCACGCCCACACTTTTGAAAAATGTTTTGATATTTTTTCATTTTTGTATTAGTCTTGTAAATTTCTATCGATTTGCCAAAAAACTTTTTGCCACGCCCACTCTAACGCCCACAAAACCGCCAAATACTGTATGTGCTGAAGACTCTCCTTCGCATTTCCACTAGCTGAGTAACGGGTATCAGATAGTCGGGGAACTCGACTATAGCGTTCTCTCTTGTTTTTTACATTACTTTAGATAGCGATTCATGTTTACAACAAGAGTAAGTATTATAATATAAAAGCTTCACAACTGTGGCAGCTTCTTTAAAGGCGGTAGACTTTTTTAAATTCAACGAATGGTTATGGGTTAGATAATTAAACTGGACACTTTCTTCGTCTAGCCAACAGAGCCAACAGAACAGGAGGCTAAGACAAAACACGTGTTCTGTGTGGTGGCGGGAGAAGAATACTACGTCAGCGTAACCGGCTTGGGTGGAAAGAAGATAGTGCGATCTGGGTTTACATCCAGGACTGGACTGGCAGTGCCGGTTAGCGTGTAAAGGACTGAAAAGCACACGGAGGTTTTTGAATCGGATTATGAATCGTACATGCCGTCAACGGACGATAGGTGGTATCTTTAAAAGATTTTAATTTTCCTACCGTAGAGAGTATAAAAAAAAAGTGGAACGATGAACGCGAATCGATGTGTTAATCCTTTAGTTCTTGTCCGGCTGTGCCATTTACGGTATGTCGATCCTCAGGATTCCTGAGGTCCTTTGGTAGAAGTAAGTTGACATACAAATTGCGGGTGTGGAGGATTCTTAATTGCCCAACAGCTTCTGTTTGTCAACGTCGGCGGTTAAACTACAAACTGAGTCTTGCTTAGTTGTTGATTTTACTGACCGAGCAGGCTTTGCTGGGTATGATAACATGCGTTATGATGCGTATGATAACATCCGTCGTTACAGCTTAGAAAAGGTCTGTATTGCGGTTTTGTGCGTACATTCCGTCATGCGCGTATGCTCCGAGCGCCCCGGAGGCCAACTTGCTGCTCCAAGTCCCGCGCCTTTGGCAGCCTCTTGTCGTTCTACTGGACCGCGCTCGTTCGGTCCAACGGCCTCCACCAGATAGCCCCTACTCACTATGTCTCTAACATGATAAATTCACATTTTAGGTTGAAGCTCAAAATCTCTGAGGATGATTTTTTAGGGATCTTAAGGGACAACATGAACTCACATATGGAATTTTTGCTCTTTGCATCCCCAATAAGATAAGAGCCTTTTGAAAGAGCTTGTATTGAGAGTTTGTAGATACAGGTGCTAGTGCATGACTTCTGTGTCAACATATTTTTTGTCCGGGAGGGGAGAACGATGGAGTCTCAAATTGCAGGAATTACTCTTCAAGTGGCCTTCATGAATCGATTGGCGCAAGTGGTGCGCAAAAAGTCAGACAAGAGCCGTTCACCAGTGTCTCTTGAACGAACGGTCTGTGCTCAACCAAAAACCAAATTCGTGTTTCCCTTTTGCTCTGCTTATTCCCTGGCCGTTTTTTAACGAGCGAAGAAAATAAAAGCCTTTTGCATTTGTGAAAGTGTATGTAAGTTAACACCAGAGGAATCTAAAACAACAAATAGGCAAAGCTTGCAATAACAGAAAATTTCAAGATCAGCGTCTGGAGCGCTGACGGCAACCAAAAGCACCGATGCGGCAGAGGCAGCGACGGAGTTGACACCGACGCAGGCAGAGGCAGCGACGGAGTTGGCGGCATAAGTAACACCAAAAATTGTAAACCAAGTTCAGTTCTAAATTTTATTCAAATAAAACCGGACCTCGAGTCCGAATTACCTTCTTGTGAAACAATTAATTAATGTTTTACTTAACTGGCGCCCAACGTTAAAAGGGTCCTGCCGCGAAAGAAATCCTTCGTAGTAACAAAAAACCTGTAAGAGCACCCCATAGGCTGCCCAGGTTCGCAAACTTGGAAATAAAAGACAATAAATCTGTAAGAGCACCCAATTGGCTGCCAAGATTAACGCGGAAAGGATCCTGCAACTCACTTACATCTCACTTACATCGGCCTGGAGGCTATCGCCGCAGACGACTGGACGAGAGTGTTAAGAAGGTACCCCAGTAGCAAGTTAATTGAGTGAAGAAATCAAAAGATAGAAACATACAAAAATAAATACACGCGAAATACAGCAAAAATATAAAACGCAAAATCACTGAGGACAAAATATTTGATAAACAGAACGAGAAATATTGTGAAAATATAACAATTTTTATATGAGAAATAATTTAAAAATATAAAACACAAAATCACTGAGAGAAAAAAATATATATTTGAAAAACATAACGAGAAATATCGTGAAAATGTAAACTTTTTTTTATTAGAGAAATAATTTGAAAATACAAAACATAGAATCACTGAGAAAAAAAAAATATTTGAAAAACGTAACGAGAAATATTGTGAAAAAATAAAAAAAAAATTTATAAGAGAAATAATTTGAAAATACAGGACATCAAATTTTAACAAGAATTACAAAAAATATATTTGAGAATCATACAAAAATAATAAATACAAAAAAATCAAATAGCAAAAAATACTGCGAAATATAAAAATCTTTTATGCAAACATCTATGCGAGAAATAAAATAAATTTTTCTTTTATGAAAATTACAAAGAAATATTTGCAAATCATACAAAAAATATAAGAAAAAATACTTTCAGAAAAAAATAAAAGTTTTTATACATCAAATCTATATGAGAAATACTTTCAAAATATTCAATTTTGAACAAAAAATTACAGGATAAAACAAGAGAGAACGCTATAGTCGAGTTCCCCGACTATCTGATACCCGTTACTCAGCTAGTGGAATAGCGAAGGAGAGTCTTCAGCACTGACAGTTTTTGGCGGTTTGTGGGCGTTAGAGAGGGCGTGGCAAAAAGTTTTTTGACAAATCGTTAGAAATTTACAAGACTAATACAAAAATGAAAAAATATTGAAACATTTTTCCATAGTGTGGACGTGGCAGTTTTGGGCGGTTTGTGGGCGTTAGAGTGGGTGTGGCAACATGAATCGACAAAATTGCGCTGCGTCTATGTCCCTGGAGTCTGTATGCTTAATCTCAACTTCTAGCTTTTGTAGTTCCTGAGATCTCGACGTTCATACGGACGGACAGACGGCCAGACGGACAGACGGACATGGCAAAATCGACTCGGCTACTGATCCTGATCAAGAAAATATATACTTTATATGGTCGGAAACGCTTCCTTCTGCCTGTTACATACTTTTCAACGAATCTAGTATACCCTTTTACTCTACGAGTAACGGGTATAAAGATTCGAAGGCCCTAGTAAAGGACCACCCCTACCGAGAAAACCCGCACAACAATTTTCAAACGTAGGTCGACAACCATTTATTCCGCACTTGGCTTATGTCCCACAGACCAATAGAGCAACTCATTACGTACCACAACAACAATATGGGGGCATTACCAACAATATTCTGGCAACCTGCCAACGCAGCCACCAAGACCATCGGCTCCAAAGCCACTTCCTAAACCCGAGCCTATGGACATAGATAGGAGCATGCAGACAAGACAAGTAAATTACATGAACAGACCCAAATTCGGACAGCTGGAAAAAAGACCACCACCACAAGGACCAAACGGGCTGCCAGACAAAAGACAGAGAAATTTTCACCTAGACACCGCTAGCGAACAACAACAAGGTACAGGGTACAACGACGAACCACCAGAAATTGACGAAGCAACACTCAATGAATACTATTCAGAAACCCCAGACTTCGAGCAAGAAACAGATGAACAGAATATACTGGATTACATTTTTTAGAGTAGAACCCTCTTCGTTCCCATATTTCCAATCTAAAGCAAAAGGTAAAGGTAATGGAGAGATGATTAAAATTCTGATAGACACCGGATCCAATAAAAACTATATCCAACCTAGACTAGTAAAAAAACCAATTAAAAACAACCAACCCTTTGTCGTTAACTCTGTGGGCGGACAAGTTCTTATAACGCACCACACAATCGCCAATCCCTACGACCTAAAAAATACTTTTATAAAATGTTATATGTTATCATCCTTAAAGACCTTCGATGCCATTATCGGAAACGATACACTGCGCGAAGTAAAAGCACAAATTAATATGCAAAAGGGGTATATTTCAATACAGAATAAAAAAAGTATTAAAATAAAGCAGAAAAGCTCACGCGAAGTCAACAAACTAGATGTCCAAATAGAACACGCTACAGAAACTCAAAAGAAACATTTAAGAACTATTTGCTCTAAATTTAAAAATCTTTTTGGAGACCCGGACGAAAAACTGATATACACGACAAGAGTAGAAGCTACTATAAGAAGTACAAACGAGAGCCCAATATATTCAAGACACTACCCGTACCCGGAGGCTCTCAGACCAGAAGTAGAAAAACAAATACAAGAGCTTCTGGATAATGGAGTAATTAGACCTTCACGGTCTCCATACAATTCTCCATTACGGATTGTACCGAAAAAAAGGCACGCTTCAGGAAAAAAAAAGCACAGAATGGTAAATGATTTCAGAAAATTAAACGCAGTTACCGTAGCGGACAGATACCCCATACCAGACATCAATAACGTACTTGCACAGCTAGGACAGAACAAACTTTTTTCAGTAATAGACCTTAAAAGCGGGATCCACTTAGAGAATCTGATATCGAAAAAACGGCATTCTCAGTAAATCAGTGAAAATACGAATACACCAGACTACCATTTGGACTAAAAAAAGCTCCTGCCATTTATCCAAGAGCACTAGATGACATCCTTAGAGAGCATATAGGAATTAGGTGTTTCGTATACATTGACGACATTATAATTTTCAGTAAAAATTAAGAAAACCACCTGAGAGACATTGAGTTAATATTTAATGTTCTTGAAGAGGCAAACATGCGAATTCAGCTAGATAAGTGTGAATTTTTCAAAACAGCAGTAGAATTCTTCGGATTTTTAGTAGCCAACACTGGAATAAAAAAGAATCCCGAAAAAGTTAGAGCCATCGTCGAATTTCCCGAGCCGCAAACTCTTTAAGATCTTTGTTCCTTTTTAGGACTGTCAGGGTTTTACCGTCGCTTCATTAAAGATTATACGAAACTTGCAAAGCCCCTAACAGCCCTTTTAAGAGGGGAAGAGGGCCGAGGCCGTATTTCAAAAAACGCCTCCAGCAGAACTCTAATCCAACTCGACTAAAACGCTGGGGAAGCATTCAATAAATTAAAACAAACTCTTGCCTCCGAAGAAGTCATGCTGGCGTATCCAGACTATAGTAAGGAATTTCAATTGACCACCGATGCTTCGGATTATGCCATAGGAGCCGTATTAGCCCAGGAAGACAAACCAATAATGTTAATTTCTAGAAAGTTATGAACCAAATAAAAAAGAAATGCTGGCCATAATTTGGTCAATTCAAATTTTTTGTGAATTTTTGTGCGAAATTTTTTGTATGGCCCAACCAAAATAAAAATATTCGCAGACCACGAATCTCTTACATATCCAACTAACCCAAAAAGACGTATCGACCAAATGAATAGATGGAAAGCAATTTTAGAAGAATACAATCACGAACTTTTGCACAAACCTGGCAAGGCAAACGTGGTTGCCGATGCATTGAGTAGACCTCCCTTGCAAACGCATGGAGAACTTAATGCAATGACAGAAACCGTGCACAGTAGCTTCAGCTCTCCCGAAAAATTAATACCTATGGCAGAAGAACCAATAAATGTGTTCAAAAATCAAATACTGCTATCCTTGGGAGAAAAATCCTACAAATTCGAAATTGTTTTCCCTACATACCACAGACACACTATTAAAGAACCAACATTCAATTCTGAAAATTTGCTAAAAATTCTAAAAGAAAGACTAAACCCCTCCGTTATAAATGGAATCTATACCGACGAAGAAACCTTAGGCAAACTTTAAGAAGTGTACCCACTTTTTAATAATTTCAAGACCAGATACTCTAATAAAATAGTTACAGACCTGACAGATGAAAATGACCAAGAAAATGCAATTTTACTAGAACATAAGAGAGCACACCGCAATAGCAACGAGAACAAACAGCAATTGTTAGAAAAAGTATACTTTCCACAAATGTTAGCCCTCATTTGTGTTCATTAAATAAATCATTAAAATAACAAAAGAATGTCAGACTTGCAAGGAACAGAAATACGAAAGGCACCCGAATAAGCCCGAGCTACAAAACACACCAATTCCACAATACCCAGGGCAAATTATCCACATCGACTTTTGCCTCACTTGTAAACAGGTAGTCCTCACAGCAATAGATAAGTTTTCCAAATTCGCACAGGCGAAAATAGTCACAACTCAACACATTAAACAACCCCTGAAAGAAACTTTAATACATTTTGGTATCCCAGAAATAGTGATAATAGACAATGAAAAGTCCCTTGGATCAGGTAATGCGAATGCTGCAAGACCAGTTCAATATAAAGGTCTATAAAGCACCACCCTACCACAGTTCAGCCAACGGTCAGATCGAACGCTTTCATTCAACTCTTTCAGAAATTATCAGATGCCAAAAAGCTGAAAAATTACACAATTCATTAAACGACCTCATAGAAAGATCTGTTGTCAAATATAACTATTCAATACATTCGACTACAAATAGGAGACCGGTTGATTTATTCTTTGGCAGAAAAGTATCACTTGACCCTAAATTAATCCAGATAGAAAGGCAAAAAATTACGGACAAAACCATTGATTGACCCTTGATAAAATCAACCACACGGCATTAATGAAATTAAAATCTTACGACCCAATTCTACCATTCGTAACAGAAGAAATCATGTAAAATGTAATTAATGGCTTAAAAGTTAGGAATATAAGGAAAAGATATATAGATTAATAGGCAGTGCTTGGAAATGGCTGGCTGGATCACCGGATAGCAGAGATTTTGAAATAGTTCAGAAAAAAATGAATTCAGCTTTAACTAATAACAATAACCAGGTTATCTTTAATAGGCTTATCATTGATAAAATAAATAAAATTACCCTGGTTAATAGAAATCTAATAAACAGCTTAAAATATGACGGAGACGCCCAAAGAGATACTAGCACCACTTTAATCTTTCAAATTCAGATGCTAAAAGAGGAAATTCTTAATCTTAATCAGGTCATACAGTGGGCAAAAGCAGACATTAGCAATCCCCAAATACTAGGAGACCAAGAGATCAATGAAGTCAAAAGAATTTTAGAACATAACCAATTACCCTACACAAATTTTGAGGAAGCAATGCACATAGCAGAAGTAAACACAGCAAGTAACGGACCAATGTTAATCTATATTGTAAAAATCCCTGTAACCGATACCAAGTTATGTGAAAATATTTTAATTAAACCAATAAAGATTTGTCAATTTGTCAACAAAATAGAAACCGAAAATGTAATTAGGTGTAAGGAAAAATTATTCGCAAAAATTGCAAAATGTAATAACTACAATGAAATAACGATTTGTAAACATAAAAATATGATAGAGATTAGTAACTCTTCATGCCTTCCAAACCTCCTAAAAAGTCGCCTTGCCACCTGCACTAGAATCAACAATCAACACATCCCTACCATCGATGAAATTGCACCCGGAGTTATACTACTAAATAAATTCAGCGGCGAGATCTTAGTCAACGGAACAACGTCATTAATTTCAGCAATACAACAATAGAAATTGATGACCAAGTCTTCACGAATAGGTACTCCGTACACCACCAACCTATGCCGGCAATTCTCCAAACTAAAACAAGAGAGAACGCTATAGTCAAGTTCCCCGACTATCTGATACCCGTTACTCAGCTATTCGAAGTGCGAAGGAGAGTCTTCAGCACATACAGTTTTTGGCGGTTTTGTGGGCGTTAGAGTGGGCGTGGCAAAAAGTTTTTTGGCAAATCGATAGAATCGATTTACAAGACTAATACAAAAATGAAAAAATATCAAAACATTTTTCAAAAGTGTGGGCGTGGCAGCTTTGGGCGGTTTGTGGGCGTTAGAGGGCGTGGCAAAGGGTTTTTTTTGGCAAATCGTTAGAAATTTACAAGACTAATACAAAAATGAAAAAATATCTAAACATTTTTCAAAAGTGTGGACGTGGCAGTTTTAGGCGGTTTGTGGGCCTTAGAGTGGGCGTGGCAACATGAATCGACAAACTTGCGCTGCGTCTATGTCCCTGGAGTCTGTATGCTTAATCTCAACTTTCTAGCTTTTGTAGTTCCAGAGATCTCGACGTTCATACGGACGGACAGACGGACATGGCCAAATCGACTCGAAATCGAATCCTTGTGCCTGTTACATACTTTTCAACGAATCTAGTATACCCTTTTACTCTACGAGTAACGGGTATAATAACCATTAAAAATCTGGAAGAGAAACTATATCTAGAATTGGTCAAGGAACTTAATGTCAACAATACCAAAACCTTGGAGCTGCTAAAAACAACCTCCCACACAGCCGATATATTGATGGGCTGCGTCATAATCACCGGAGTCGTTCTAATAACGATCCGCATCTTGATTAGGAGGGTCGCAAAATTCCGTGTCAACCCAAACACCGAAGACGAACAGATCAACGACCGCAACGAGTGGGGACACTCGATTTTAAAGGTGGAGGAGTTAACACCAGAGGAATTGCACGCGCATCCGGCCGTGCAGCTGCAATAACAGAAAATTGCAAGATCAGCGTCTGGAGCGCTTCCCGCTGGAGCGCTGACGGCAACCAAAAGCACCGACGCGGGCAGAGGCTGCGACGGAGTTGACACCGACGCAGGCAGAGGCAGCGATGGAGTTGGCGGCATAAATATCACCAAAAATTGTAAACCAAGTTCAATTCAAATAAAACCGGACCTCGAGTCCGAATTACCTTCTTGTGAAACAATTAATTATTGTTTTACTTAACTTGTATATGCGAATGATCAGTCTACTTGTAAATCACACTTGCTTTTGTGGATTCGGTGCGTTTGGAGTGTTTTAATTTTCACAACAAAAAAGTTAACTTTATTTTCAATTTAATGCAGAAAACAATAAGTCTAAGGCTGACGGCAGAGAGCGCCCGAGAGGCAAAGCAATAATATGGCGCGAGAACGAGCGATAAACCACTGGATGCATTTTTAAGTGCAATCGCTCGAAAGATGTCAGAGTGAGAGCGAAGCGAGCTCAAGCGATAAAGCGAGAGAGTTTGCAACCTTCAGCTCGCTCAGAGCGTACGATTGTTTTTCTGTATTCTGTGCTTTATTTACCGTTTATTTTCAAATTTTTAAACAAAATTGTATATAATATAAATTAAAAGTCGAAATAGACGCGCATAGTTAAAGAACTTATCTGGGTGGTTTCGTAGATCATATAAATAATTGAATTCTCCTTTTTTATTTCTTTTGCAGTTAAAGGGGTGGACCCCAGTTTTTTTTAACAGAAAGTTAATAGTTGCGCTTGATGTAAAAAATTCGTTGTCCGAATCCATCACGTTCACATTAATAACTGCCAGAGAGCAATGCACAGTGGTTGCGCCCATAGGCCAAAAATGAAAAAAAAAAAATGTTTCCGAATATTTACGAAAAGTAACCAGATTGTTTCTAAAATGTCCAAATATGTGTATGCCAACACCGTTTAACTCTAACGGGACATTCTAAAAATAGAGTGTAAAGGGAGAACAACTGTTCATTTTTGCAGCACAGCGGAGTTTTGATTGCTTTTCGTCGCAACAAAAGTGAATTTCGAAGTTGTCAAACGAGCGATTGATAGGTCCAATTTTAATTATTTAAAATGAATTTTAAAGTCTCAGGTATTTACTTTAATAAATTCTAATAGTAAAATTCATTGAATTCAGTAATATCACTGTATTTGCCAATGTATTAAGGAAATAAAAATCTTAAGTCTAGCTGCAAATAATTGCAAACATACGTGTAAACAATAATAAACTCAAGCTGTCTTGCTGTCTTCAAGGTCAAGATTTCGCCGCATTTTGCTGATTTTCCTATGTTTTTGTGATGTTTCTTTTGTAATTATCATTTGTGTTTGTCAATTATGTTTGTGACAACAATTTTGCTTATTATATTTTTCACCATTCTTTTCTTACCGTTTTAGACAGACGCTTCTTGTAACTGCACTATTTCCTGTGTGTTTTTAAGCATTGAACTCATTTTTCACTTAGAGTTTCAAAAGTGATGGTCAATGTTTATCGATGTTTTAAAAAATTTCAGCTGCAGAACTTTGCGTTTGAGTTATCTTACACAAAAGAATGCTGCCGCCCTGTTTTTGTCTTAATATTCTTTCTTATTAACAAAATTGAAGCATACTTTTAAGTGTATTTATTGGTTTTTGCTTTTTGGTGGGCGTAAATACTAACTACCACGCTCATTTTTTAGATTTTTTCCAATTCTTATGTTTCAAAGAACTTACAGTAAAAATTTCACTACGATATGTCTGCTAGAAGTATTTTTGGCCGTTCTCGCTATATAAGCCAGACCACTGCACTATGGGGCGAACGACCACTTTCGGTGGAATTAATTAATAACTCGAGAACGAAGCAACATATTTAAGTTCTGTTTTTTGATTTATGTTCATGATAAAAATAGTAATATAATTGAGGAAAAATGGGCGTGGTTTTGCCTTCAAACAAAAAAAAACAACACAAACTTTTTTTCAGTGTACAGAAAAAAATTTTTTGATCTAAAAAATTTAAAATATAATCTTTAAATAAACCAATAAAGTAACAATTGGGGGTTGCTTATCTTGTTTTTAAAAAATATTGAAGTTTTTCTTCTTGCTTCACAGTTTTTTTTCTTTAAAATAGCATAAATATGTTTGTAAAACTAATGTTTCCCAAAAAACCTAAAATTTACGGAACTAGAATTTTATTGTAATAAATATATTTATGTGTCACACCTATCGTTCATCGCCATCCACGAATTAAAGCTTTAAAACAACTAAAAAGGGCGTTATTTTTTGCATTACTCGTCGTCTTTTCTTTCTATTTCTCGAACAATTTGCTGTTTTTCACTTTGAGGTTAGTCCCTTAAAAGTTAAATTTTGGAGAAAGTGTGCAAAAGTGTGCATTGATACTTATAGCATATACTAAGAATTGATAACTCTACAACATATAAAAGGTTTTAGAGCCGGAGAGAGCCGGACTCACTTTGTAGCTCTATTTAAAAATTAGAATACACTACAAAAGTTGTGTTTTATTAGGGTTAGAACTTACAGAAGATTATTGGGACACCACAATTAATTTCAACATTTGACGATCACAAACACATATTACAAACCACAAGGATTGGATTTCATGTTATAAGTAACAATTTTGATATTTGTTTATGCACTTTTTGTCACTACAAAGTTGAAAGATTTTTCAGCGATTAACAAAACTTCGGTTATCGGTGTGGCAGCGCAAACGAAACAGCTGACTAAACAGCTGTTCACTGAACAGTGGCGCCCTCTTTTAAAATTTCAAGTACGCAACATGATAGATTGATGTTTTTTGAATACATTTCAATTTACAACAAATTTTTTTAACGACTTTTAAAAAATGGGTTTATTCCACCAAAAGTGGTCGTTCGCCCCATAGTGCACTGTGCAATGTAGGTTGTTTCTCGCAAAGCTCTCCCTCTGCCATCTTCTCGCTTTGCTTCGCTTCTCGCGGGAACTCTGCCGTCGGCCTAAGTGCGATGTTTGCAGTGTTAAGTTAGCAGGCTCTCACGCAACAAATTTTAAACGGCAATTAATTGCAAAACAAGCGGTAGTATTTAATAAATTCGAGATTGACGATGACAAGAAAAAATTTTATATGAAACTAGTGAAGAATAAATCGACTCTTCGATTACTGAATAAGTAATAAATCAAATGTTTACATCTAATAAATATGTTAAAATTGTTGCTAAGCTTTGTTTAAAACGCACTGAAGGCAAAAGACTGTTTACGAGGAGTCTTTCGTTTTTTCGCTCTTCTGCTGACCCTCATTGAGCGATCGTTCAGTTGGATCGCTCTCTCTGAGTTGTTGTTGAGTGAGCATATAAGGAACCACGAAAGTGAGAGTCAAAACAAACCGAAAACCAAAACAAAGAGAAACGAAAAGTTCTGTTCAGAGCGAGAGCACACGCGCATCTTCTTATACGGTTGTGTTAGAGTGCAGACCGCAAAACGAAAGATAGTTATTTGCGAGCTATGGTTTTGAATGAGAATGATCTTACCCGATCTTACGAAAACTAGGAGCTATGTGTTCACTATGCACAACATCGTTATTCAAATATTTCACCACTTATTGCACGATTTTTAATATAATTAACTATCAGATATCGAAAGTTTGCTCACGACGTGATGCGACGTGTTTCGCTCGTTAAGTGATGCATTGAAATATTTTTAGAACAAAGGAAATATTCAGTATTTATATATAAGGAAAAGAGCTAAGAAGGGGTATTAACTACAGTGGTTATGTCGGAGCGACCGACTAATATGGTGTCTTTTACACAGAAATAGAGCCTTTTCCAGACTTCCATGATTTATGTTTTATTTGGTAGTGAAGGGTCGGCTGCTGAAATTCACCATTTAATTGAGTGTATCTACTATGTGGTACACCCAATTATACAATTCATTGTTTGTGACAATCGTTACCTACCGAATTTCATTTTCTATGTCCTTTTTTGGATCAGAACACATCCTTTTTCCTTGATGGTTTTCGTTTCAATTTGGCGAAATAAAATTGGTGTTTTGGTACGAATCGGGAGATGTTGAGTGTTCCCTTCCCGAATAAAAGCCATTTTCCGTTGTTGTTGCGAAATTCCTTAATTGTAAAATTTGTAAAAACTTACGTGACATATCTGCACGTTTCAAATTGGTTATACGACTACTGATTTTTTTGTTTTCAATGTTATTAAAAAAAGGGCTCTTTTTATATTCCAATTTTCCTTTTAGTCGACTTCGAAAACTGGTTTACAAACATATATAAAAAACAAAATAGTAAATTGTAATGCTAATGTACCCTTTCAGCATGATAATTGTTGAAATCAAGACGGCACGTTATACGCAGCGCTTTATTGTAGTAAATTTTGTGCTTAAAGCAGTAAATTACTTTGGATAATAATTTTATCTCTGGTTTATTATTTCAATATTATTACTTTAATTTTGAGCTTGAAGTGATTTTGAAACAAAGGAAAATAAAAATGTAATTAAGCTTGAGGATAACGCAAGCATTAACTGAGTATGCTGCCGTTCCAGTGTACAATAATAGTTTAAAGGAAAAGCTTTAAATATGCTAGTTTTCCTCATTAGCTATAAGGATGGCGCTTAAATTCGATTGGAAAGAAAATATAAGAGCAGACCGATAGCAATACAGCCAAGAGGTAAAAAGCGGCTTAGTAACCCTTGTTTAATAAACGGGTTGTGTTTTTGCTTAGAGTGCAGCTCCGAGATCTCTTTACGAAGCTGCATGTTTTTAAGCTCCGAATGTTCAAGAAGTTCCTTGTAAACAATTAGTTCTTCTTCCTTTTCTACTTTGGGGTTATTAATGGTTTCTATATCCTGGTTCCAAACATCTTCTGGGCTATCTCGATTATCAATTAGGTTTAAAGTCTCACGCGGCAAACTACTTTCCTCACTGAGATTCTGCAAACTTGTTTTAAAATTATGAGCTACGTCTTTCTCAAGCTTCTTCTTTAATAGCTCGATCTGCGTTTGCAGAAAGTGTATTTCACTTGTTAAATGGGCCGTTTTTTTCTTGTAAGTATAGCATTCATCTTGTAGCATATCAATAGTCTGCTCAGTCGATAATGCATTTGGAATATTAAGATTTTCCTTACTTTCCAAATGAAGGGCTGATGAAATCTCGGTAGTCGAATCTTCTAAAATTTGAGGGCTTGGAGAATAGTTATTAAAGTGATGCACGATTTCAGATGTATTTCTGCTAACGAACTCTTTTGTAACTAAAGCCTTTTCCATATCCTCCTTAACTTTGCATTCAAAGCCTTCATCGTCACAATTAAAAATAGCTTTAAGAACTGAAGAGCCTTCTTCGCCCTTACCAAGATCAGAGTTCTTTAGCAATTTTAAAACGCTCGATTTAAAACTGACCGGCTGTAAATCGGGATTACATAGTTTTACCTTCTAGAATTAAATAGTAATATGTTAATATATAATACCAATATGACTGCTATAAACATTACCTTTTCTTGCGATACAGAATCTACTGTCTGCTGATCAATGTCTAACACATCTTTATCTTGTGACACAGACAAAATATCGTCGTCTAAACTTTCCTTATAATCTTTTTCATTTTGCGCCCCACCTACAGCATGATCATGGTCATGATCATCGTCAGAATTTATTGTATTTAGGTGTTTTAAGACAATTTGTTCCTTAAACTTTTCAGTATCATGCTCGGATATAACTTGATGGACTCGCGACGCCTGTACACGAAGCTCCTTTAGCTCGCGCTCTTGAGTCGATAACTTCATATTTAGCAACTCCAAACTGCGAGATTTTTGTTCTTCAGACTCTTGTTCTTGGCGTACTGACTCCTTCTTGAATTCCATGTACTCCTGCTGAAGTTCCTCTAACCGGGAATTAAAGCCATTCAGTGTTTCCTTTAGTGTTATAACTTGAGCGCGAAGTATGCCACACTCGTTTTCAGAAGTGGCGTAGGCCATCTCCATCTTAGAGAGCATTTGCATAGCATCGCAGCGTTCCTGATAGACCTTGCGCAGGGCCTCTTTAGCAGTTAACTGATACGTTGTTTTGTCTTCAAGCAGTTTTACAATCTATTAAAAACAAAAATAGAAATATTAAAAAAAAACTATTTTTCCAGAATTCATTAAACAAGTTTTTAGATCAACTTTCTAAATTATGAAGATTCAAAGGAACAACACTCTGAAATAGTATGGACCATCGCTGTAGATCATAAGATGTGTAGAGATTAAGATGTGAAAGCATAGGAGCGACTAACACGAGTTAACCTAGTGGCGGACCACCTAGATAATTGCTTAAGCTTTCAAATTAATAGTCAGATTCAAAAGCAACGAATAAGTAAAGGTTATCTAATTTTGATGTACACAGAGAAGCAAATGCTACGACAGTCCGACTAGAACCATTTATATCTGAATCGAAAAAATTTTGATCATTCTAATTAAGAGTTTTTTATTGTATCTTGAAATGTGCATCAAACAATGCCTCTATTATCCTAATACGATACTCCGTTCAAAATATAAAACTTTTTTTTCGTGTTATAAACAAATTAAATCTTAACCTTATTTCATTTTATTGTTTGACATTTCAGTGATTTTTAAAGAAAACACGTCTTAGCGAATGTTCTAACAATATTGTGATGATTACAAATACATATGTATAACAAATTATTTAACTGACTTTAATGGTCCCAACCAGGGCCGTCCCTGGTTATTTTGGTCAATTCTTTTTTTTCAGTTTTAAAAAATAGATAAAAATAATAATCAACTGATTTTAATACTTGATTTAATTATTAATAATCATCAATTAACTGATTTAAATACTTGTAGCCTTTATTTCAAATTGAAATCGTTAATTTAAAATAAAGATGATATAAAGGTCTGTACATACATACAAGCATAACTTTTACTAATATGACAAAAGACCTATTGGTCAATCGGCGCCGTATCATTTTTTCATTTTTCTGTTTTATTAGGTTTTTTTTACCCATTTTTATTAAATTACCTAAAATTTTTAATGTAAGGTGCAGCCTTCGGTGAAGTATATTAGTCTGATTTAATATTCAATATGTTTTTAGCATACCTCTAAAAAAATTGCCAAGACACATAACAAAATGACAAAAAAACTAAATATTTTTTAAAAGTGGGGCGGGAAAGTATTGTGCGGTTTTTGGGCGTGGCTACGTTCTGAAAAAAGCCTGCGTAGCGTAGGCTCTACTATAATCTGCATGCTTAATCTATATTTCCCGGGCTCACAGCTGTCATATAGACAGACGAACGGAAATGGGCAGACCGTCATGGATAATTATCCTGATCAAGCGTATATTAAATGAAATGAATTAAAAATACCAAAGGCTACAACAAAATTAGGTTGGATCAAAAATTTGTATTAATTTTTTAGTCGCTCTATTAGCGATCTGCTCAACAGATTTACCTACCTCGTTTCGAAGTGCATTTTCTGGTATGTTCTTTTCCATCATTTGTAGTTTCTTTTCCAGAAGATTTATTTTGTGCAGCAATTGGTCTTCAGTAATCATGCTTTGCCAACACATTGCAGAATTCTTTCTGGTAGTATCAAGGACGCCTTGTAAGCTGCTTAACTTAGCTTTCAGAGACTTTTCTCTTTGTGCCGCCTCTTGGAGGAACGCGTTAAGGCGCTGCACTTCATCAAAGCTGATTCGGTTAGTCACGGTCAACAGCATTTGCTCTGCCCCAACCGAAATGGCCTCTTGCCCATTGGGTAGAAACAGAGCGACACGGGCTAGGATACAGCCGTGCACCTCCTGACGTGAGTTCTCAATTACCTCAACGCCGAATTTGACGATATCGCCATAATGTAGTTCCGCTGGATCACTGCCCAACTTGTTGTCGTTTATAAAGGTACCGTTGCTAGATTTTGTGTCCTTGACCCAGAACTTACCGTCTGGAGTATACCACAGAATCGCATGGTTTCTTGACAATACTTTGCAGTCAAATATAGCGTTTCCCTCACCTGCCTTGCTTTTAGCTATAAGGCGACCTACCTTGCAATCCTGGTTCGGCTGCAAAAATATAGATCTTGTCTCAAACTTATGCGACTTAGATTCGCAATGTAGTACGATTTTTGCAGCACCCATACATGCCGTTGGGACAGTTTCCGATCCTATGTCTAGATCTACGGTAGAAGTTGTGGGCACGGAAGCGACCTGTAAAGTCCCGCATTCCGTTGCCACCTCCCTTTGTAAAGCACTATTGTTTAGTACCCCTAGTGGGCTGAATAGACTGCAGGCAGTAGTTACTCGAACTCCAACCCCGGTGTTATTTGCATTGAGCACAGAGTTCATGGCCATATTTATAGCATGCTGGGAAACTTCAGCCGTACGTCGGTCAATACATCCTGTGTTGGAATCACATACTTCCATATTGTTATTTTCCTGGTTCTCAATTGAAGTATCGTTATTACTATCAGCCATATGAAGTTCGCTTATTTCCATTATATGAAAGAATTGGTCATGTTCCACTTTTTTGTCAGTTTCCATATTTAAAGCGTAATGCGATTTCTTTTGCTTTACATTCGGTTCTAGTCCTTCTCCGGATAAATACGTCGTCTGAGGTATTTCTGTGGCCGTGTCGGCTGTGATTGTTCTGTTTAATGCTGTTGATCCGACTGATCCTGATGCTGATGTCTGGGCAGGGCTTGGAGTCTGGTCTTCATCTACATTGTTTTTTAACCACTCATTGCACACCAAGACCATTACTATACATCCAAATCAACCTTCGATTATACGAGAACAAAAGCGTATTAACAAGCTATTAGTAATATCCGAGTAGTTACTATTTGAAAAAATTTGACTTGAATCAAGAATTTTGGAACATTGCCCAAAAAACTAAATTTTAAAGGCCTACTTTAATAAAATGTAACTATAAAAATTGTATGTTCCTAATCAAAAATGTTAGAAGCTGAGATAGCATACCGTTAGATGTAATTTATTTTTGTCTAAATCAGCAGTAATACAATGGCATATAAGACGTCTTCCTTAGTCTTAACAAAATATTAAATTTTAGCAGAACGCGGAAATGGGAAACCATATTAAATATACATTCATACTTATCTACTGAAATGTACACAGGAAGTAAGAGGTCGAAAAAATATATATGTATATGTAAATACTTTCAACAACAAATCTTATGCTCCAATTACAAGAAAAAGAGGACTATGCCTTTAGTTGTTCTCAGCTTGACGTAAAGCAGTTACAAACAATTAGTTATAGAATTTTTATGAATTCAAAATTAAGGTTGTCCTGAATATCCAAGACAAATTAAACAGGACAAGACTTTTAAGAACCCTCTGGAGTCGAACGACATTTTAAAATATTTGGAGCATTTAAACTGTTTTTATGAAAAAAAAAAAACTATTACAGGGAGGACCGCTTACGACCAAGAACATCAAATTCGCAGTAAATATATGGTATTTAGAGATTGCGCAACGTTTTTACCTTTAAACTACTTCCGATGCCAAAACCTTAGAGTTTTCCTGATTTAATTGTTCCAACTTACATTTCCCTTCTATCACAGTCATATGTATTATTTTGATACATTCAACAATCGTTTTCTGAAAATTACCCAGTTCGGCGGTAAATTTTATGTTAATACTTGAAAAATATTCGTTAAAATAGCGACAATCAATTGGCGACGAAAACGGAACGGTGATAAGAAGAGCAAACGGTTTTTATTCTACAGAACATTTTTAAAGATATTTATCTTCATATACCAGATTACCAGTTGACCTACAACGAAAAAATTGTTTCTTTTCATTTCCAGTAGAAGCAAATAAATAATATTTTAAAATTATCAGAGAATCAATTAGATTTACCAGTTTAAAATGTTTATAGAAAATGTGGTGTTATAATCACATGTCTGATAGGTATATGCATTACACCTGTTTCATTAAGGGGGTCGTCTACCTTCGCGGTTTGAAAAAATTGAATTTTTTTTTTGCTTATTTCTTATGTATACATAACTAAAAACACGCCCTGCTTATCAAATCAAAAAAATATCGATATATTTGATAATTTTTTTCAAATACAATTTTGTTTCCCAACAATAAGAATATAAAAGTTTCTATTAACTTCATTTTTTTTTCTTATTTAAATTCATGGATATTCTATTCTAATACAGATAATAATAAGTTGTGTTTATATAAATTTCATATATTATGGCTACCAGTACTTCGAATTAAGTGATTTTAGGAAGACTTGTTGTGTTATTTGTGTGTCTGTCATTCGGCTTTGTGCATCACAGACTACACATTTTGCGAAAATATCATAGTGCTTATTCTTAAGGTGAGAAGACAAGTTTGAAAAGTTTCCTCTTGTTTTAATAATTTGGTCGTAGAGTTTGCACTTGCAATCCCGTTTTTTTTTATCAGTGTAATTGGATTTTATGTTCATTTTAACACGTGCACTTTTACTCGGTATCGCTTTGGAAATCATAGTGAACGAAGGGAAAATATAAAAAACAAGAGAAAACGCTATAGTCGAGTTTCCCGACTATCTGATACCCGTTACTCATCTAGTGAAAGTGCGAAGGAGTCTACAGCACTGACAGTTTTTGGCGTTTTGAGGGCGCTAGAGTGGGCGTGGCAAAAAGTTATTTGGCAAATCGATAGAAATTGACAAGACTAATACAAAAATGAAAAAATACCAAAACATTTTTCAAAAGTGTGGGCGTGGCAGCTTTGGGCGGTTTGTAAGCGTTAGAGTGGGCGTGGCAAAAAGTTTTTTAGCAAATCGTTAGAAATTTACAAGACTAACACAAAAATGAAAAAATATCAAAACATTTTTCAAAAGTGTGGGCGTGGCAGTTTTGGGCGGTTTGTGGGCGTTAAAGTGGGCGTGGCAACATGAATCGACAAACTTGCGCTGCGTCTATGTCCCTTGAGTCTGTATGCTTAGTTTCAACTTTCTAGCTTTTGTAGTTCCTGAGATCTCGACGTTCATACGGACAGACGGACAGACGGATTAGTCTTGTAAATTTCTATCGATTTGCCAAAAAACTTTTAGCCACGCCCACTCTAACGCCCACAAACCGCCAAAAACTGTCAGTGCTAAAGACTCTCCTTCGCACATCCACTAGCTGAGTAACGGGTTTCAGATAGTCGGGGAACTCGACTATAGCGTTCTCTCTTGTTTGAAGATACTCTGAAGATACCTGATATCGCAGTTGTACCTCTGTTTCGCTTACCATTTTATAATGTTAGGCCTCTTCAATATTTGTACTGCTTGTGAGTCTATGTGGATTTTCTTTCTGTATCTTTTTGTGATTGTCTAACTAAAAAATGTTATGCTATCAATTCAGATAAGAGGGTATAGGAATTGATTTTAAAACTGCCTCGCACTTTTTTACAGATATGTAAATTTCGCTCCAGAGTATCTGCACCAAGTTGCAATGTTCCTTAAAAAGTGCGTTTATGTTGACATTATTGCAGACTGCGATCGTTTGACACTTTTTATTGCTATGCGGAAAATGATCGCTGAAAGAGAATCCCGTTGTATAACGGTTGGCTCTCTGAGTACTTGCTGTACACTCGTATACTTATTTTAGTGATGCTTAAAAAGTTTAATACGTATCTGAGTACTCTAGATCATATTCTATATCTTTTTAGTTCGTCAGTTACGGCGTGGATTCCAATTATTGCTGATAGATTACTTTTTGTCGACAGGGCAGAAGTTATCTGATGGTCTAATTGTTATATATGTTAATTCAAATATACATCTCACCACTCTGTTGAAATTACTCTACTTATCCTCTTAATATCTACGATATACAACACTAACCCTAGTATACCAAAAATCATTCCTGATCAGCAAAGCAAAATAAAAAAGTCAGTTGTTGTCTCACCCTAAAGCAGAACGCGTCGTTTCTAATATGCACACATACACAACAATTATTGGCGACGAGTAAAAAAAAAACAGAAATTCGTGTCGGTAGTCTATTGCAAGAGATCGAACGAAAAAACAATGGAGAATCAAAGTAATTTACAAGAGTTGTTGGCTCAACAGCAACAATTACTTCAGCAGCAACAACAATGGATGCAAGCATTTCTTGAACGGGAACGTAACTTTCCCGTAGCAGGAGAACAAATCGTTGTGTGTCCGCCGTTCCCAAGTTTTAGTAAGGATAGCCAAAATTGGGAGACGTATTTACAACAGCTAACGCAACATTTTAAAGCGTACTCAGTTCTAGCCGAAGAGAAGAAAAAAGCCTATTTTCTTTCTTGGGTAGGTAGACATGTTTTCGAACTAGTGAAAAATCTATTCGGGAGTGAAAATCCGAACACACACACATATGTACAAATCACCGAAAAGTTAACGGAGCACTTCAAGCAAAAACGGCATGTTGTCGCTGCTCGTTATGAATTTTTCAAACGGCAAATGCGGGACTCACAAACACACAAGGAGTGGGTAGCTGATCTACGTGGCATAGCTCGCGAATGCCAATTTGTATGCCAATCAGAAGGGTGTACATTAAACTTTGTAAATGAGATGATCCGCGATCAAATAATAGTGCATACGCCATACGACGCAATTCGCACAGCAGCTTTGCAAAAGCTTCAGCCATCGCTAGAAGATGTAATTTCTATTGCCGAAACATACGAGGCAACAATGAAAACAGTAGCTGTTATCAAGGAAAGTGACAAGAAATCAGTAGACATGAACGCAGTTTACGTACACAAAAACAATCACAAACACCGTAACAGTGGGGATGGAAAAGGAGGCAAGATCGCGCTCAAATCTTGCTCCGGCTGTGGAAACTCACACATGCGCGAAAAATGTAAATTTCGTGATGCCATTTGCCATACATGTGGAAGAAAGGGACACATAGCTGTTGTATGCATGTCAAAACAGTGCAAAATGAAGATGGAAAATAGTGACAAAAAGAACCAAAACAAAAACACCGATACTATCCAAACGGTATACACTGTGGAAAAATTAGCTAGGTTTGAAATCAATAAAACCATGATTGATGTTCAAATTCTAAATACAATCGTTCCGTTTCAAATGGATTCAGGTGCAACTGTGTCGGTGATGAATTTGCAAACATACCGCCAAGTTGGCAGCCCTAAATTAGCAAAATGTATTCGTATTTTGCATGCGTTTGGCCAAAGCGAAATTCCAGTTTTGGGTGAACTGCACACTGAGGCAAAGTGTGGCAACAAATCAGCAAACGTAACGATCATCGTGGCAAACGTGGAAAATTCAAACAATCTTTTTGGTTTGGATTTGTTCAAAACATTCAATTTCGAAATTCAGCAAATTTCAAATGTAAGCGAAGCACAGCTGTCTCAAATGACTGACCTTTGCACCAAATATAAGGAAGTATTTGAACCTGCTATCGGAACTATAAAAAACTTTAAGGCAAGCATATACTTAAAGCCAAATTCGGTTCCAAAATTCTACAAAAGCCGACAGATTCCGTTTGCACAAATGGACAAATTTAAAGAGGAAGCGCAGCGTCTCACAAATGCAGGTATTTGGAAACCCATTAAATTCAGCAATTGGGCATCTCCGATAGTACTAGCACCCAAGCCGGGTGGAGCACTACGTATTTGTGGCGACTTTAAACAAGGTGTCAATTCCCAATTGGACATCGAGCAATACCCATTGCCAACGCGAGAAACTCTATTTCATGCCATTCGCCATGGAAAACATTTTTCCAAAATCGATCTGAAGGATGCATACCTACAAATGGAACTAGATGATGCAACGAAGAAAATTATGGTTGTCAACACGCCGTTAGGACTTTTCCAGTACCAACGTTTACCGTATGGAATAGCCAGCGCTCCAGCTATATTCCAACGGCATCTCGAGCAACTTCTAAATGGCATAGAAGGTTGTGGGAATTACCTCGACGACATAATTATCTCAGCGCCTACGACTGAGCAACACCTTGCTCGCCTTGAAAGAATTTTAGGTATTCTACAAGAGAATGGTATAAAATGTAAGAAAGAAAAATGTTTCTTCCTCAAAGAAGAAATCGAATATTTGGGGAGAAGAGTGAGCAGTAAGGGCATCCTTCCGGATACCTCAGGACTAGAAGCTGTCAAGGAATTGAAGCCGCCCACTAATCTACAACAGTTAGATGCGTTTATGGGTAAAGTAAACTATTATTGCAATTTTATCCCAAATTATTCACAAGTAGCAGCTCCGCTGAATCAGCTGCGCAGAAAAAACACACTATTCAAGTTTGGAACAGACCAGCAACGGGCATTCACAGCACTTAAAACACATATTTTAAACGCTACAGAGCTAGTACATTTTAACGAGGACCTTCCGCTCGTTTTAGCTACCGACGCTTCTTCATTCGGTATAGGAGTCGTGTTGTCACACCTGCATCCGGGTAACAGAGAAAAGCCAATCGCTTTTGCATCTAAAACTCTAGATGTGCACCAAGTCAGGTACAGCCAAATAGAAAAGGAAGCACTTTCTATTATATTTGGAGTACAAAAGTTTCATCAGTATCTATACGGTAGAAAATTTATCCTAATCACTGATCATAAGCCTTTAGTTACGATATTTTCACCAAGCAAGCATCTACCAACGATGACTTCAAACCGACTCCAGCGCTGGGCTATAATTCTGATGGCCTATCAGTACGATATAAAATATCGTTCGACAACCGCACATGGAAATGCAGACGCACTCTCACGTCTTCCAGTCAACTCTGATGATAAATTTGATCAGGAGGAGGCATGCTATAACATAGTCGAAGTATCTTGCCCGATAAATGTCGATGTAGTCAAGCGAAACATTGAACACGATTATATTCTAAAGGAAGTTTATAAATACGTTTACAATGGCTGGCCTGAACAGGTAGAAAGAGAATTAATGCCATATTTTAACCGAAGATTTGCCCTCACGTTCAACAGCAGCCTTCTTTGCCTTCATTCTGAAGTAAACCGAGTTATTATTCCAAGCAAGCTACGTAAAACGATTCTTAATTTCCTACACGATGGTCATTGGGGAATCGTACGTATGAAACAACTAGCACGTCAACATGTGTGGTGGCCAGGGATCGACGAGGATATCAACCAATTAGCAAAAGATTGTAACATCTGCAAAGTGGCTAATCCAGCTCCTGCAAAAGAGTTTTTTAGCTGGCCAAACACTACATCCGCCTGGGAAAGAATACATATCGACTTTGCGGGTCCGATTTTTAATTCAATGTGGTTAATTTGCGTTGACGCTTACTCTCAGTTCCCATTTATAACGCAAATGTCGTCCACCACAACAGAAAATACTATTTCAGCACTCACAACAATATTTGCCATCGAAGGTTATCCGAAAACCTTAGTTAGCGATAATGGTCCCCAGCTAACAGCAGAAAGTTTCAAGGTATTTTGCAAGAACTTTGGAATAAACCACATCACCACTGCACCATTTCATCCAGCATCAAATGGTCTTGCTGAGCGATTCGTACAATCATTCAAAACAGCAGTGGGCAAAAATATCAGAGATGGGTTATCTGTCAGAGCAGCCGTTACGAAATATTTAAGTTCGTATCGTTTTACACCAAATGCAGAAGGTAAATCTCCAGCAGAACTTCTACACGGTCGCCCAGTTCGCACTATTTTAAGCCAACTATTAGAGAAGAAATCTGATAGTAAGCCACTAGCATCTACGAAGTATTTTCCAAGCCAGAAAGTATTTGCTCGAAACTACGCAAGAGGGGAAAAGTGGATAGAAGCTGTCATCGACCGGCCTGTAGGACATATGCTATTCATCCTTCGTACCAAAACAGGTGTCATCAAGCGTCACATCAATCAAATCAAGCCAAGATTTGGTCCAGATGCCATCAAGGATTCTAAGGAAGAAAACACTACATATTGGTGGGCACCTGATCTCCCAAATCAGCCCACAACTCAGCTGGAAGCTCAGTCAGCGGCTACACAACAAGAAGATCCGATATCCGAACCGTCACAGGATGTTCAGCCAAGCCGAGTTTCTGAAGAGTCACAGCCCAACGTTCAGAAGAATCCTCAGCCTCGCCGTTCAGGTATTCCGATTCGTAGAAGCTCTCGGACACGCCAAGAAGTCAACCGCTATCAGACCACGAACTTCAGGAAGCGCCATACTAACAAAAAAATGCCATTAAATTAAGGGGAGAGATGTGTTATATATGTTAATTCAAATATACATCTCACCACTCTGTTGAAATTACTCTACTTATCCTCTTAATATCTACGATATACAACACTAACCCTAGTATACCAAAAATCATTCCTGATCAGCAAAGCAAAATAAAAAAGTCAGTTGTTGTCTCACCCTAAAGCAGAACGCGTCGTTTCTAATATGCACACATACACAACACTAATAGTGCTAGACACTTAGATATCGACATACCCTTACGAAAGCCTAGTTGTCGGCTAATTAATGGAAATCCACCACATCCTTATGGTATTGCATGTATTTGCTGCATGACGTGCAGCAGTTTTTAATAGTAACTGGCGTTTTATAATCTTTTTTAATACCTTAAATTAAAATGAAAATACATTTTAATGCTGTGACCATGTACCAATCGTCTCGGTCATCTCAGCTGTATGCGTCTTTCGTTATCTATGCAAAGTGGCTGCATGAGCATCTACTTACTCGCTTACTCTCTTTCTCTCTTTTTGGAACTCATGAAGAAGAGCGCCTGCACTTCTGGCTTAGCGTTCTGCAATTAAGTCGCTCACATTCGTAACCCATGCGCGAGCTAGCGCTTCAGCATTCACCCTCGGCGGTTCCCCGCAGAAACCCCCTCGTCAGACAGAAGTCTAGAGGGCATCCAGAAATACTTTGTGTCGCTTACTTGAAGCGCTGAGTGTTAATATCAACTAACACTCGATACGCTGTATCGGCTAGCACTTAAAACGCTGAATCCATACAAACATCGGGGCCACCCAAAACCTTTTGAAACACAGAATCGCATCCGCTCCAATTTCACTTTTCGGCCGAACAGCTTATTAGTAAAATAATTAATGAAACAAACCAAGTTGTAAAGAGCAATGGAAGAAATATAAAGATCATTCCGAATTTCCAACTCAACTCCAGCGGACGTATTATTTTCCTCCAAACTCCACACACTCGTTCATCAAGGATTCGTGAAGACCGAGGATAATCCAAAAATTCATGAAGGCCGAACATAATCAAAGCATTCGCGAAGACCGAAGACAATTGTTGCGCCTGCGTATTAGTGCCCGTGTCCTGGATAAGGACTAAGGCCGAGGGAGGGACATCCGATGTTCACCAGGCACCAGTTTGCCAGCGTAAGCTCGTTGATTTTGGGTCGTGGGATCTTGGTATAACGAGAATAAATATTAAAAGTGCCAGTAAAAGTTCGTACCGCTCGTCAGTCAGCAGTCCTCACTGCCCCACAAGCTAAGCTGTAGCTTGATAATAAAACGATCGGGCAATGTGTTAGCCACATCCCCTCCCCTTCATGCGTCCGCATGCCTGATGGATCGTCGCGGGCCGCTCAATACGATCCCCATTTGTCAAGGTTGTGCGTCATCGTTTTTGACCTACTCCACTTCTCGGGTCAGCACCGCTTTTGGAAATGTTTACCCACTCATTTTTTTGTAGTTAAATTAAGAGCATAACTTTATTGATTAATAAATTGCTTGCTAGTGCCATGTGTAATACAGAAAAATTAATGGCTACCTTACAAAGATTATGACAATTAATTGTTGTTATACTTGTTTTTAGCGGTATCGAATTTATCACTGGACAACGGTGCGCACGTCAACAAAAATTGTTAACTATTCACGACTACAAACGTCGCTCTGAGGGCTCTTGTCTTTGCATATCAAAAACAAGGCGGATACTCGCCGCTGCAAAGTTATTTTTATTTAAACAATATTGAACATTGAGCATTAAATGTCTATAAATGAAATATATTGCCTGGAAGAGGCTAACAATAAATCATTTGCTTTTATACCGGACACCCTTCGGTTATCATTATTACAAAAATATACGTATAAAAACAAAATTGGCACGAGAATATATGCATATATACAAAAATGTGAAAAAACACGGGAACAGTGGAGAATATGCTAGATGGGGTAGCAGTTCGTAGCCCAATTTATGAAATTTTGCCATGCTGACTACACACGTGTGCACCCGTGCATTGTCCTGATGGACAAAAAAATTCACGAGATCGTCTGCTTTCAATGCCTATAAAACGCAAACCAAAAAACGCAGCTTTCTCAAAATTTTACAGTCAGCTGTTAATCGATAACTGCTGACAGGAGCAGTGTTGTATTTAGAGCAGGTGCGCGGCAAATACAAAAAGTCACGGACTTATCAAACGACCCTCGTATTATCGCCTTCGGACTGCCCTTCGCCTTGTTCGTCTTTACCATCGCCAATGACCCTGTGCGGATCATCATGCTGATTGCGGCAGCATTCTTCTGGCTGCTTTCGCTGCTGATCTCTTCCCTGTGGTATACCTTAATTCCGCAGAAGGAATTCATGGCTTTCGGCGTGGTCTTCTCGGTGTGCTTCCAGGAGGGCTTCCGCTACATCATCTACCGGATCCTGCGCAGCACGGAGTAGGGATTACATGCCGTGGTGGAGGGCACGAGAGTGACGGACAACAAGCACATCCTGGCCTATGTCTCCGGCTTGGGATTCGGCATTATATCTGGGATGTTTGCACTGGTCAATGTGCTGGCTGCTATGAGTGGTCCCGGCAGCATACGTATACGTATATACGTATATTTACTAATCGTATATACGTCAAACTTACACCACTTCAATCCGGAGCGATGAGATCTCGACGCGTTGGAACCTGGGTGTTGCTATATATACTGATGGAATTATACATACGCATACATTCGTGCACCAATAATTTGTACACTGAACAGTAACGTAATATACACAAACAAAAAAAATATATATATATGTATATAATATAATATAATAATATGTAGATAATATATACACTAAGTAAAGGTCGTCTATCTAGACATACATACACTGACGAGCAAAACTGTAACACGAGTTGCATATTCTAACTTCAACGGTCAGTATCTTCTCTCCTATTTTATGTACGATAATAATCTTAGTCTTGTTTTGTTGCTACTATATTTGACTATCGCTTGTGAAAATATGAAGCGATTTGATAATCTGGAATAAATATGCCGAAGCAAAATGTAAAAGAAGTCAAATGTTACAGTTTTGCACTGGGGTGATATATTAAACGAAAATTTTTTTTAAATTATTTTAATAATGAGTCCACAGCCCTTTTTATTTTTTTAGCTCCGTTATGCGATTTGGCATACTTTGGGTATACCGTAGCACCATTTCAGGACGAATAGCGTACCAGAGGTCCTTCGTTCTTTCCCACAGCTCCATCATTCTACTTGGAGGGCCTGCATATTTTGCCAGTTGGGATTTTACATGGCTCCACAAATTTTCTATGGGATACATATCAGGAGATTGCGGTGGCCACTTTAGCGATTGAAAATTTTGCTTTTCCATCCAATTGTTGACCAAAATCGATGTGTGTTTGGGATCCTTGTCTTGCTGAAATATGCATTTTTTAGCAGCAATACCCATATTTTGAATTACTTTTGGAAGATTTTGTTTGAAAATGTTTAAGTAATGTTCCTTCCGCATTATACCTTCAATTAACACCAAGGGACCAACTCCGTTTTTGTGTATACAGCCCCAAACCATTATAGATCCGCCACCGTGCTTCACGGTTTGCTTCACGTTACTTGGTGACTGGACTGTGGGATCTCTAGTCCAATACCAATAAGTTAAAACAATCACAAAAATTTGGTTTTTCAGGTTATATGGTCAGATGAAACCAAAATTAATCGTTTCGAGTCAGATGGACGCTCTTGGTATTGGACTAGAGATCCCACAGTCCAGTCACCAAGTAACGTGAAGCAAACCGTGAAGCACGGTGGCGGATCCATAATATGCAACTCGTGTTACAGTTTTGCTCGTCAGTGTATGTATATGTATGTTTGTATGAAAGTTTTCGGTGGCACGCTTCACTATCCGACTCTCAGATTACTTGAATTGTGCACTTGTTTGGGGAAGTCACTGCTGTTATTTTGTGTTTGTTGATATCCACATAAAAAACAAGAGAGAACGCTATAGTCGAGTTCCCCGACTATCTGATTACCCGTTAACTAGTGAAAGTGCGAAGAAAAGTTTCAACACTGACCGTTTTTGGGCGTATCAAAAATATTTTTGGTATATAGAGTTAAATTTACAAGACGAGCAAAAATGTGAAAAAATTTTAAAACATTTTTCTAAAGTATGGGCGTGGCAGATTTAGGCGGATTTTTGGGCGTTAGCGTGGGCGTGGCAACATGAATCGACAAACTCGCCCTGCGTCTCTGGAGTCTCGTCGCTATGTCTCTGGAGTGTGCATGCTTAAACTCAACTTTCTAGCTTTTATAGTTCCTGAGATCTCAATGTTTATACGGACAGACAGACGGACATGGCCAGATCGACTCGGCTATTGATCCTGATCAAGTATATATATACTTTATATGGTCGGAAACGGTTCACTTAATCTGTGGTTATGTTTGGTAGTAGGAGAGTCTTCAAAGTCTTATGATCTTACAAAAAGGGTGTACGTAGGCTAGGTTAGGTTAGGTTTTGCCGGCCGTCGGTTTTATCCGACGCACTTAGACCATTAGAGGTCCATTGTGATAACGTGAGTGTTTTTCTATCGATTTGCCAAAAAACTTTTTGCCACGCCCACTCTAACGCCCACAAGCCGCCAAAAACTGTCAGTGTTGACAGTCTTTTCGCTTGCAGTGCTGGGCAGTGGCATAGTAGATGCTCTACCGTTTTTTCCATTTCCTCGTCCCTTCAGCTACGGCAGAAATCATTATACGGGGCATTTAGTCTTCTGGCATGGGTGCCTATCAACCAATGCCCTGTGATGACTCTCATAGCAGTGCTGAGGTTTGCTCTGGTCAGCCTTAAGAGTTTTGACGTTCTTTTTATACCCGTTACTCGTAGAGTAAAAGGGTATACTAGATTCGTTGAAAAGTATGTAACAGGCAGAAGGAAGCGTTTCGAACCATATAAAGCATATATATTCTTGAGGCCTCGTGGTGTAGTGGATAGTGCAACTACCTGCTAACCATGGGGTCGTGGGTGCAAACCCCACCCATGACGAGAGCATGGCCATACAAAACTTCCTCTCTAAAATGCTTTTCTAACTTTTAGAAAGTATTCTTCCACATAAAAAATGCCTATTACAACAATTTTCGGCAACTTCCACTTGCCACACCGCCCCACCCCCCCTGCTCACTACATGGGAGAAAAACGGGGGCACCCACATAGTACCAAGCGCACCCTGTGTTTTTCTGCGAACAGCAACAACACCCAGCAGGGCGATCGCGTTACCAGACTGTTCGCTTTTCTACGAATAACAACACAACACCGTAGACGGCACTCCCCGATGGCGACAGGTTGCAGCCCCACCACTGGGATAAGCCGCATCTGGCCAATCACCAGATCGGTCGAAAAACTTACAACGATTACTGAAACTAATACGAGAAGTTTAAACATAAACGGCTCTCCAAATTCGATGACGACCATACGCATTTCAAAACGGACACGAATTGGACAATGGAACGTTAGAACTTTAAGAGAACCATCTAGGTTAGCACAGTTCGAGGCGGAGATGGAGGTGGACTGGCAGTGGGGAAACAACAAAATCAGTTAGCAATCTAGTCCTACACAGTGGCAACAGTGACGGCAGCAGATATGGAGTGGGAATTTATAGAAGGCACATAAAGAAGGCACTGGTTTCCTGGGAACCCATTTCTGATAGAATCATGACCGCCAGGTTCAGATGTAGCGCTAGATACATAAACATCACTCAATGCTATGCCCCGACGGAAGACGCAAACGACGACACCAAGGACGACTTCTATACTGCCCTTACAGCAACCCTCAACAAGCTACGGCAAGGTGACATTAACATCCTCATGGGTGACTTCAATGCAAAAATTGGCCGCAACAACACCGGACTAAGAAATGTCATGGGCCAGCATGGAACTGGGACTCGCAACGATAACGGAGAGAAATTAGTGGAACTCTGCCAGCTATTCCAACTGGTCATCGGTGGCACAATATTCCCACACTAAGATGTCCACAAATACTCCTAGACATCTCCAAGTGGTATTACGCGCAACCAGATCGACCACATATGCATTAGCAGGAAATGGAGACACTCGCTACTGGACGTACAGCTGGATAGACTTGCGGCAGACGCAGAACGAGCAGCCGGCCGGATTTCACGGATCACAGGAACCCATCACAGACAGAACAAACCAGTCAGAGATCTAGAAGGTAACCTCTTATCCAATGATGACGCACAAATCCGAAGATGACGCCAACACTTTATGGGAATTAGCCACACCACATCACCAAACGTGGCCATAGACTACAGGAGTGTTGTGCCGCCAAGTGGGAGTAGCAGGATACCCTCTGCACCCCCGAATGTAAGAGAAATCGTGAATGCAATAAAGAAGCTGAAGCACAACAGGGCAGCTGGCGAAAACAACATACCAGCCGAATTGCATCAAGTTGACACCCAACTGATGGCTGAAACATTGCATCCACACTTCTCACGCATATGGGAAGGCGAGACGGTGCCAGACTCCTGGAAAAGCGGAATCATTGGAAGCTTCCCAAAAAAGGCGACCTTAGTGACTGCAACAACTGGAGAGGGATAACACTGCTCAAAACCAGCTACAAAATCTTAGCTACACTTCTGAACGAACGCCTCCAGGAAAAAATTGAGCCAACAATTCGAGACGAACAGGCAGGCTTCAGACCACACAGGAGTTGCGTAGACCAGGCAAATACACTACGCATAATAACCGAGCAAGCTGTGGAATGGAGAGCCCCGCTTTACCTCCTGTTTATCGACTTCAAGAAGGCATTCGACTCAGTTGAAAGAGCAGCAATTTGGCGAGCACTTGCAAGAAAAGGAGTACCTGCAAACCTCATCGCCATCATCAAATCGATGTATGACGATGCCAACCGGGCGGTACTGCACAATGGAAAAACTAGGGCACCTTTCCAGACGAACGCCGGAATTCGGCAAGGATGCCCGCTGTCACCACTCCTCTTCAACATCGTAGTCGACAGTTAATGAGCGAAGTATGCTCTTCCAAGCGCGGAATTAAGTGGAACCTCACCAGACTCCTTGAGGACTTGGACTACGCAGAAGACATCTCGGCGACATACTCTCGTAGAAGCCCTAAGAGAGGAATAGAAGGAATTAAAAAAAAAAAAAATATTCTTGATCAGGATCAGTAGCCGAGTCGATCTGGCCATGTCCGTCCGTCCGTCTGTCCGTCCGTTTGTCCGTCCGTATGAACGTCGAGATCTCAGGAACTACAAAAGCTAGAAAGTTGAAATTATGCATACAGACTCCAGGGACATAGACGCAGCGCAAGCTTGTTCATGTTGCCACGCCCACTCTAACGCCCACAAACCGCCCAAAACTGCCACGCCCACACTTTTGAAAAAGGTTTTGATATTTTTTAATTTTTGTATTATTTTTGTATTCTATCGATTTGTCAAAAAACTTTTTGCCACGCCCACTCTAACGCCCACAAACCGCCCAAAACAGCCACGCCCACACTTTTGAAAAATGTTTTGATATTTTTTCAGTTTTGTATTAGACTTGTAAATTTCTATCGATTTGCCAAAAAACTTTTTGCCACGCCCACTCTAACGCCCACAAGCCGGCAAAACTTGTCAGTGTTGACTCTCCTTCGCAATTCCACTAGCTGAGTAACGGGTATCAGATAGTCGGGGAACTCGACTATAGTGTTCTCTCTTACTGTACGTAACACAATGCTAAAAATATTATTTATAATATCAATGTAAGGAAAAGAAAAGAGTGAGTAGAGTGAAGAGAGTGAAATGGCGGTGGACATAATAGAAGAAACCGAATGTTATAAAATACATTTTGTTAAAGCAATGGGCTAGTAAAAGTAAATGCAAAGTGCGAATTGAATAATAAGCAAATAATAATAATAAGCTGTATGAATCCAAGCCTAGATAGTAATAATGTCGGCCGTCGTCATTGCCAAAAGGTTCGATCATATGACGTAGTAAGGGGAAATGGTCGAGCAGAACGGCTCGATGGCAATGAACATTGCATAAAAGTACAGGGGCGGACTAAAAACGACAAACACAAAAGAAACCTCAGTGAAACCATCGATCTGTCGAGTTAACCGGAAGTGATTTTAAACGCAGCGCGAAATTTAACTATTTCTAACGAGCGACGTCAGAAATAGTCGAAGAGTGGGCCAAGTCGTACTGAAGTTGCACCCCGTGGCTTGCTGCACGATCACAGGCGGAAAAACGTGAATTCCACACTTGTTTTCGGCCAATTATAAAATAAAAACAATGGTTGCGGTAGGGCCGGCTGTCTAAACAGCTGATAACGCTACCAACCGATCGCGGAGAACGCGGGGTTGGCCCAGCTGATAGTGCTGCCAACCCGATCGAACAAACCAAGTGGCGTTGCCAGGCTCTGTCCGTTTGTTGCGAATCTTTAAAATTCAAATTTGAACTCAAATTTAAAATCTCGTGCGAAAAGACGCTAACTAATCAAAAAAAAAAAAAAGCATTCCTCAAAGAATTGTACATCTATAACTAGTGTTATGACTAAGACAAGTGCATTTTTGTCTTAAATTAATAAGTGTCACACGTAAGTGAGCGTAGAAGCTCTGTAAATCCAAGAAACGCCTGTTTCTCCTACTTCTCAACACGCGATATCGACGAAGTAAGCAAGTCATCAAAGAGCAACCCGGCTCTACTGACCGTCGACAGCATGAGAGCGAGCTCCCAGTCGCAGCAAAAGCACCACCAACTACTAAACCATCTACCATTATGGCGAATTCGGTGCCAACAACTGGAGAGCAAATTACAATTGCAACAAAAACCGTAAGCTTCGATAAGCAACAAGCGGTCTCGGTTATACAGAGCGGTATGGATCGCTACATCCAGATTGAGCGTAAACTTAGTCCACTAAACACGGTTGCTAATAAACCAAAGATCAACCGTTCCAACAAAAGCAACGAACAAACTAGGAGTCAGAATGATAAACGTTTTTCCATCTTAGCAGAGGCGGAGAACAACCAAGCAGAGTTGGGGCAGGGGACCCAAAAGAAACCAAAGCCTTCACCTATATAAGGGAAAAAAACTCAAACGCCCTGGTCAACAAAATTGTTGCGCTGGTAGGGGACGTGAAGGGAATTTCCATGTTCTTCCGCTTATTAAAGGGAACATCCACGAAACCAAAGTTCAAACGAAGTCCGAAGAACACTTCCGAGCTGTGTCAAAGTACCTAGAGAAAACAAAAAAGAACTAAATAGAACACCTACCAACTAAAAAGCAGCAAGGGACTGCAAGTTTTATTAAAAGGAATCGAACCTGACATCGCCCCTAAAGCCAAAGGCTTCTGTGCAAAAAATTATAACAACATTACTAACAGAAACAAAAAGCCTCAACCACTCTTTAAGGTCAAGCTTCAACCAGATAGCAAAGCCTTACTACTGCATCGAAGGATCACCGTGGAAGAACCACACAAACGGAACGGCCCTGTACAATGCACAAACTGCCAGGAGTATGGAGTCACAAAGACATACTGCACACTTAGGGCACAACTCCGTAAACTGCACCGCAAACAAAGAAGACACCTTAAAGAAAAAATGTGGCAACTGTGGATGAAACCATACGGCAAACTACAGAGGCTGTGCGGTCCACAAGGAGTTAAAGAGTCGCATGAAACGAGCGACAGCTACGCGTCAACAAAATACGCAAAACACGTATCATAGCCCAAAAAATACCCCAGACAGGTCTGCTAAATACTATGTCCGCTATGCTGGTCACCATGCAACAAACTATTATGGAACTCATGTCGTTTATGAATACAACTATGCAAACCCTTGTCCAGAACCAGAACATGGTGATTCAGTTGCTTGTAGCACAATAGTCCAAATAATAAATAGATAAACTACGTATTTCCATGTGGAATGCCAACGGCATTTCACGGCATAAACCTGAAATAGCGCAATTCCTAAATTTAAATCACATCGACGCCATGCTGCTGGTTGAAACGCACCTCACTGGGCGATATAACTTCCATATAAGAGGCTACACCTTCTACCGCACAGTTTACCCGGATGGAAAAGCCCACGGTGGAACAGGCATCTTAATCAGAGAACGGATCAAACACCACTTTTACGAAAGGTTTGCAACAAATTACTTGCAAGCCACGTCCATAAAAGTGCAGTCAGGAAACGGCAACCTTTGCATTGCCGCTGTCTATTGCCCACCTCGCTTTACTATCTCTGAAGGTCAATTCATGGACTTCTACAACACACTGGGGGAATACTTCATAGCTGCAGGAGACTACAATGTCAAACACACGCACTGGGGATCACACCTCGTGACTCCCAAGGGAAGACAACTTTATAATGCACTTATAAAAGTGAGCAATAAACTGGACTACGTTTCTCCTGGTAGCCCAAAAAATTTGCCTGCAGACCCCAGAAAGATCACAGATTTAATTGATTTCGCAGAGACAAAAAACATCCCACGCGATCCCAAACGCCATCCTACCGGATCTCTCATCTGACCACTCGCCTTTGTTGATAACCCTTCTTCAACGAACAGAAATTTCGGACCACCCCTATAGGCTGACGTCGCACAACAAAAACTGGATGAAATACAGAAAGTATGTGAGTTCCCACATTGATCTAACTCCTCAGCTAAATATAGAAGCAGACATTAACTGCTCTACCGCCGCTCTGGAAGAGGTACTCGTCACAGCAGCCAGGATCTCAACACCAAAACGGAAGGATGTGGAAATTAAGATGTTCAAAACCAGCCTGCGAATTGAACAGCAGATCGCCATTCTCAAAGCAATGTCCTAATGAAGCCACCCGCAATCTAAACCGGGCACTGAAGCAAGACGCACAAATGCCCAACTAAATATATTGGAAAACTCTCGCCAACTAGTACAAAGCATCCCTTGTGGAGGGCTCACCCGAAATCTAAGCTCTCCAATTGAAACCGTCGACCCGCTAAGAAGTACTTCAGGTCGCTGACCGCGTCTGGCTCGAAGGACTTATGCATAAAATTTAAACTCACTTGCCTGGGTACACTCAACTCCTTGAATCTTACCTCTACAACAGAGCATTCGCAGTGAGGTGCAATAAAACCATATCCGACAACCACCCTATCGAAGCTGGAGTCCCACAAGGCAGCGCACTTGGCTCAACTCTATACGCCCTCTACACAGCGGATATTCCCACGAGTGACCGACTAACAACATCCACCTTCGCTGACGAAACTGCAATCCTCAGCCGCACCAGTCGGTCCACCAACCAAACTCGCCAAACACCTCATGGTGTTTGCACAAAAGTGCAAGCACATAACGTTTACTCTTAACAGACAAAATTGCACTCCACTCTGCCTGCATGCAGATCCCCCAAGTCAAAGAATTAACGTTTCTTGGCATCCACCTCAACAGACGCCTATCATGGCGTAGGCATATCGAATTAAAGAAAGTTCACCTAAATTTGAAAGCCAGCAGCCTCCACTAGATCATAAACGCCCGATCGTTCTTGTGTCTGGACTACAAGGTCCTGCTCTACACCTCCACTCTTAAGCCAATCTGGACGTAAGGCTCCCAGTTTACTCACTGGGGCACCATGGTATATTCGAAAGCAAAACATTCACAGGGACCTCGGCATTCTCGCAGTAAAAGATGAAATAGACAAGCAAGCGTCGTACAATGAAAAAATATCTGCCCACCCAAATCCCCTTGCAAGGGTCGTGATTCGGGTTTCCAACCGAACCCACATTTAACGTACCGACATTCCAACCCAGCCATAATTTGTCAGGGCCATTTCTACTGTTACAGTCCACATGACTGCTAATTAGGTTATAGTATAAGATTTGCTACACTTATTGTTAGTAAATGAGAAGATTCAATAAATCCGCCGCTTGAAGAACGCGAGCCTAAGGATAAACCCAGAAAAATTTTAATTCTTCAAGCAAGAACTACTGTACCTAGGGCACCGCGTCACTGGACCAGGTGATTGGCCCGGAAATGTCGCCACATGCCTTTGCGTCAGTATTGGTCGCACACTAGATAAACACAAAGAAACCTCAGGTAAGTGTTCCGCCGTTTGAAGAACGCGAACCTAAGGATAAACCCTCAAATATCAATTCTTCAAGCAAGAACTGCTGTACCTAGGGCACCGCGTCACAAGCCAAGCGATAGGTACCAGTAAAGGTTGCAGCCAGGACTGCACCCGTTTAAGCGTCAGGCCAAGGCGAGAGTAAACATGCAGCGAGCAAGCCGAAATACTGTTTCTCACGCACTGACATTAGCATCCCCAACTAACGTCAGGCACAGTCACACTCAACGTATTCCAATACAAGCTGGAGTCAAGTAAGCACGGATGAGAAATGAACTTACCGAGCCCAAGGAACCCACATACTCCGAGGAATGAAGAGGGATGGTACCGCAAAGCATGCAGAATGATGCTGCAGGGAAGAAAAAGACAAGGATAACAAAGGTGAACAATTTTCTTTTATAATCAAACATACCGCAAAAATTTTGTTTATAGTCATCAGGGCTCAGGAAAGAGGGCGCCTCGATCACAAGGCGGTCGATCGGCACTCCATAGTGTCGAAATATAGGAAATATCGGCACTGTACGGGTCACCAACGAATGTTATCGGAAGATGGCAAGAATCGATCGACAGAAGGTGGTGTGCCCAGATGAAGGAAGAACAGGAATACAGCATGCTGAAATAATGCGGGATATAAGGAGTGGCTTCTCCGGAAAAAAGAATCGGCGGCAAAGTTAAAAAGAACGAATGGAACAGTGCGTTGAGGGGAATCGGCGCTTTGAAACTCAAGACAGGTCTGTGAGCGTCTACGGGATATCAGGAGTGTTCAACAAGGACGGCAAGAACGAGTTCATTTTCTCCCGAAGAAAGAGGGGAATATGAGGAAAGTTTGGAGAAAACCAGTTTGGATAGAGAGAATATGGAGAGCGAGAGTGAGACAGGAATTGTGGTGAAGACCCGGTCGACTTTGTCGGAGGTTACCTACGGGAACCAGGCAATTGCCTGGTGTGTCCGTGAGAACAGAGTAGGCGTGGTACCTGCGCTACCAGTCAGAGCAGACGTGGGGTTAACGTGTTGTTGTTTCACCAGGCCATTTCACTAGGCAATCTGGCTTACGTTTCACAATCTTCGAAATCGTCAACCGGGTCTTCACCACAATCCCGACACGCACACGGGTCCTAGCTAGGATTGGCCCGCCTGTTCAAGCACAATCGGAATCGCCGGGCCAACACCGAGTCTGGTCTCGATTAATGGTGTAGCAAGGCGTCTCAACCTAGCCGTGCGTTGTCTTAATGGACCTCAGCTATCTTAATTCGGTAAACGAAGCAATCGTCTCGAACGCCTCGACAAAGCGATCTTGCTTCTTGATGATTTTCACGGCTGTAGCTTACGTTGCTTCGCGTTGTTCACGAGTCCTTTCTTTTGAAAATATTTTGAAGATTTACAAATTTATAAATAACATGAGAAGGAATTATTTAATATTAAACCGATCATTTACTCGTAAAGTAAATTGGTATGCTAAACTCTGTCCGTATAAGGTAATAGGTCAATTGAAAAGTTCCCGGCCTACCTTAGTAAAAAATATTTTTTTGGCAAAATTGTTTTTTTTTATTCAACATAGTTCGCTTAAAGGGTAATACACTTTGTATAGCGACCCTCCAATATTTCGATACCACTGTCTTCCTAGCGGGCATTCTTTTGAGATTTAAGAACAGGAAATAGTCGCTGGATGCCAGATCGGGAAAATAAGGTGTATGCGAAATCAATCAATCAATTCATGAAATGTTGCCATCGTTTTTACTGACTTGTGACACGGTGCAATGTCGTGGTGACACAGCACTTTTTTTTTTTTAAATGCGACCATTCGTCCTTCAAACGTTCTTTTATCTCAGGTGACTGTCGAAGTGAAATGGAGTGAAATGATGCAGTCATGTTTCTTTCATTGTCACACATCGACGAATGAGTCGGGTTTATTACGCTTGAACATCTTCAAACACTGAACCGAATCATCAACTCGTCGTTGTTTTTGGTCAAAAGTGAGCACGGGCGGCACCCACTTTGCACATACCTAAAAATTAAAGAATCATATGAAATACACCATCAGTTGATACCTTTAGAGTATCAGCTATTTAATTTAATATCAGTTTCGTCAATAACAACTTCTTTTGGACGTCCATTGCTCTCACCGTCTCGGTGCTCATTTCACCACGTCTAAACTTAGCATACCAATCTTTGATGGTTGATTTTTCTGTAAATAGTGTCCGAAAACTCATTATGAAGCCCAGTTTTTTATATAGTACTATATATAGTACTATAACAGTTGGTTCAGTGTGCGAAACATAAAACCGACGTGCTGACCCATAATAGGGTGCGCAGTCGGCGAACACAGCATACCTCCTGTCACCTTCGGAGCAGCAACTTGATGATATCACAGTTACATCACAGTAACAGTTTTTTTACGGACAATTGATTCCGGATGTTCTAGTAAATAAACTACTATGCACCAAATAACTAAAATTATTGGCCCTCAACTAGTGGTACAACCACCCACGCAAATATGTATTGGTAAGTTGTTGGACAAATACGGGCAGCAAAAGAAGACAGCAGCGCGGGAAAAAAGAAGGGAAATAAATAACATGTAAATAGTGTAAATATAATATAAGCTAGAGATAAGGTAACATTGTAACTATCGATCGAGAAAGCCCGAAACGAACAGACGTGATATAAGAAAATATAAATTTTACGTATCAGGTAAGGAGTAAATGCCAGTATAAAAGAGAACACCTTTGTGATGAAAGATAACGAGAACGAGTTTTTCCAAGTAGAGGCCACCATTTATCAACTGCAGGCGAAAACTATAATGGACAATCAGAAATCAACCAAACTGGAGAATCAGAACATTGCGCAGTCAAGCCGTGAAATTTGGAAATGAAGACTCTATACCTGGAGGAGTTGAACCTGGATAAAACCTTTTCCGAAGTAGCAAAACCTTCGAGAGCGGGCGGCGAGGCTGGTTTTAGTGGCGAAATTGTAAATGCGTAAGAAAGAGACGGCGATAGTGTGCTGCAGAATGGCGACTGAGTGGCGGCATATGATGAAATTCAGGAAGGTTCTGACATGGCGGAGGGGAGCTTGCAGCGTCGTGATCGAGTGATGGCGAATGTCGAGGCAGTAATACATTTGCAGCATGTTGAGAAGCTGTATCAGCGAGTAGCTGATTTAGAATATGCTTGGGCCAAACTTAATCAGCTCAAGAAGACAGCATCTGTATGGTATTTTAAAAAATAACATTTTTAATTCATAAATAACATTTCTAATTCAGGTAAATAATAATAAAAGGTAACTATTTTTCATAACTGTGTGGAAATAAATGGGTAGTGAGCCTATTCATTCAATATACTATATGTATAGAGCTTTTGTATGCAAAGCTTTTGTCTATAAGCATATAATATGGATTTCTTAATTAGTTTGATCTGTTGTATAAAAGTTTTATGTTGCCAAAAATTCAATGGAATTTTTGCAGGCACAGGTTTTAGCCTGCCCTCGAAATACTCATTCTTCGTAGCCTTCAAGTACTCATTTTCGGCCTGATATTTATATGTACTGATCTGAGTGATAAATCTCGATTTCCGAATTCTTTTGCGATCCAATTGTCTCCACCTTCAAACGTGCAGCAAACTAGCAATGGTTAAAATTAAAAAAATCCAGACGCAAATCGACCACCATATTTAAGATATACTTCAATGGCAGAAGGCGAGCCCGTTGACTTGAATTGGTAAGCTCCCATCTCCTAGTGCGCATGTTTTTGATCAAGAGATTAAGCGAATCTTTAAGATAATAAATGACAGCAGCCAGGAGTCCAAGTACTGGAATTCTTATCAATCAGTCGAAGATGGGCAGTTAAGGCAATTGAACTATCTTGTTCACGTTGGAATCTTTGTAAATATGATACTGTATTACCGACATACAATGGAGATAGCTTTCAATCCGATACTCTATTAAATACTAATAAGCTCTTCAATCTCGGAGTCCAATATTTTATTGAAGACATTTTGTACTGCATTAGTAACTTCCAAATTCGATTGGTGGAAATGCCGAATTCCTACGACTTCTTGAGTAGGCGGAACATATGGTGCATGTCGGCCACATAAGTAATAGAAAACAATTCAGGCTGTGATTCACATGGTGGTGAGGTTATTACTTTAAGGATCTTGTCATATGCAGCAGAGTCAAGGACTGAATATGGTAAGTGATTGAGGTGCAATATGAGAATAGAGCAAACAAAAAACTTGGCTCGCTTTTCCTTCCTCAGTTCGGAAACGCAAAAGTCCTGCAGCTGCTTTACCATGCAGATATCTTTGAGATCATCTCGTCATTCGAATCCTGAGATCTCCTTTTAATAGAACCAGCATGGTAGCCAAAGTTTCGGTCCCGTAAGAGTTCTATTTTCATGCAGTGTGGGCATTTCTAGCACAATTCGGCGAGTGTTTTGTAAATGTCCGCCACATAGCGAACATGTAGGTTGTTAACCATTAGGACGGCATGGACCTCATGTAGCTTTTGGCATATTCCTTTAAGAACTCAGTCTCGTTTAGGAATCGTTTGAAAATTATCCAGACAGCTGCTCTCAAAGTTTAAAAGCAAATCAGCATCACACTCAGATACTGCGTCAAAGTCGATCAAAACGTAAATTCCGTAGATCAGCGATCGAGTGCCATTTTGGTTTGATGCGGAACTGATCAGAATACGAGGTCAACAGCTCAGAAATTCATTGATCTGGTCACGAGCCACTGGCAATGAGGAATACTCTGCCATATGTAATTCGAAGATTGCGCAGCAATAAGGCTCAATTCAACACGAACGTTCCGAGCTGTGAGCACAAGGGCGTAGAAGTCGAACTCCTGTAGCGCGGGAAAATTTTGAATAAGAGAATGATTGAATGATATGAGTGATTTGGAGGCAATAACTCAATCGTTATAGCTGTTTTTGGCCTCGAGATTACTGCATTCGATGTGTTCAAGCAACTGGAAGCCAGGAAAAAACTAGTGGAGTTGGCACCAGAAGATATAATCCAATTCATCGTAAAAGGAGCTGCGAGACAAAATTAAGACCTAGGACAAATTCATGATCAAGATGACGGCCCACATTTCGAAGTCAGCGGAGCAAACTAAATTGATGAAGCCCTATGTCCCTGTGGCCATTCCCGAAAATATTCGTTGCTACAATTGTAGGCGAGTGGGACACATGGCTAGAGAGAGCAAACAACCCAAAAGGCCGGATGGGGCCTGTTTCAAGTGCTTTACCGGGAACCATAAGTACCAGCAATGCGCAGAGCGAAGGGCGTTAACAAGTCCGGCAGTGCTGCAGGATGAGGAGGAATCTGGATCAGAGAACTTGGCGTAATCTAAGGATTACGAGATGGAAAGGTAAATATATTTCTATTGTAAGTTTATTTGATACCGGCAGCCTGGTAAGCTTAATTCGTAGGTCCATTAATTCCAAAAAACATTGTTTTAGTTTAAAGAAATCTAAGGACACTGTTATGGGAGACCTCGACTTTCAATATGGGACACTTCGCGTACAATTAACCGATGATAGAGTTTTTGAAGAAGGAGGTCCTTTTGCAATGAGCAAGTGCATTTACTATTTGAAGAGCGCTTTCGCTAATCCACCAGTTTTAGACAGGTGGTCGAGTAACCGAGCTCCATACGGATGCAGGCGCCCATGGACTTGGAGCTATACTATTGCAAAACAATCCTATTTCGTTTAATTCCAGTAAAACCATAGTTTTTGAGCTGGAAACAATCGCAATAATGAATGCGTTGCGCCGATTTAGAGAATACCTTGGCATAGACCGTTTAAAATATTGCAATTCGTTAGTGCAAACTCTTAGTAGAAGACCTATAATCCTAGGATTTGCCCATGTGAAGAAGAAGAGGAAGAGAATGGTGGAATAAATTGTGAGAAGCTGCCAGGAACTACATGAACGGTAGTAAAAAGGTGATGATAAATTGGAGGTTCGTGAAGACGCTTTTCTAAAATCAATACCGTTAGTTGAAGTTATAGAAGCAACACCTGATGACTTAGACCTGATTCTACAAACTAGAAACTAGAGAGGGGAAATGTGCGTAACTTTAAGTTAAGGAATAGACTCGTATTTTGAAAGAACGTGAACGATTCTTATTGCTTTTATGCACCTGCTTGTATGAAAGAACAGCTAATTAGAATATCTCATAAAAAACTAGGACTCTTGCCAACAAATAAGTGCGTTTAGGACCTATTGGTTTCCAGATATGAGATCTATAGTTGAGCATATTATTAGAAATTGACTTCCGTGAATTTTTCATTCGGTGCCGAATCTATTCATAATAGAACCTTGCATAGTATTCCTAAATCTTTTATTCCGTTTCATACACTCCATATAGCCCCTTATTCCATATTGCCCTATGTTCACAAAGATCGTGGTCGATCTGAAGTCAAGTCGGCCGAATGTTAATAGTGTAAATATGTACTATAGTATAAGCTTGAAATAATGTAACATTGGAACTAGAATCGAGCACCCGATACATTGTCATGGTGCACGATCGAGGAAGTGCGATCACTCTTTTGAGAAAGACCGAAACGAACAGACGTGATATAAAAACAAGAGAGAACGCTATAGTCGAGTTCCCCGACTATCTGATACCCGTTACTCAGCTAGTGAAAGTGCGAAGGAGTCTTCAGCACTGACAGTTTTTGGCGGTTGGGGGCGCTAGAGTGGGCGTGGCAAAAAGTTTTTTGGCAAATCGATAGAAATTTATAAGACTAATACAAAAATGAAAAAATATCAAAACATTTTTCAAAAGTGTGGGCGTAGCAGCTTTGGCGGTTTGTGGGCGTTAGAGTGGGCGTGGCAAAAAGTTTTTTGGCAAGTCGTTAGAATTTATAAGACTAATACAAAAATGAAAAAATATCAAAACATTTTTCAAAAGTGTGGGCGTGGCAGTTTTGGGTGGTTTGTGGGCGTTAGAGTGGGCGTGGCAACATGAATCGACAAACTTGCGCTGCGTCTATGTCTCAGGAGTCAGTATGCTTAAGCTCAACATTCTACCTTTTGTAGTTCCTGAGATCTCGATGTTCATACGGACAGACAGACGGACAGACGGACAGACGGACATGGCCAGATCGACTCGGCTATTGATCCTGATCAAGAATATATATACTTTATATGGTCGGAAACGCTTCCTTTTGCCTGTTACATACTTTTCAACGAATCTAGTATACCCTTTTACTCTACGAGTAACGGGTATAAAAATATAAGTTTTACAAACAAGGTAACACATACACTGCGAATAATATATGCAAGCGGGAATCAATGCCAAACACATTTTAGGTCTGCAAGAAATAAATTAGGATAAAAAAAATCACTGATCAAAGTCAATATTACAAACAGAAACTTATAACAAAAATTATTTTAATAGGTAATAATAAAAAAAAATCAAACACTACTCTAGCAAATCTAGTACATTTCCGGTCAATACTAAAAAAAAAGCGGACCTATAAAACAGCGAATATAATTTTGACTTCCTCAATTTTTTTTTGGGAAACTCCCTTTTACCCGTCATTGGTGAAAGAGTTTTCTTTTAGACACCGGCGCGTTTCATCCGACCTCGTAAAGAACTAAAGAATATTCCCACGGTTACAAAAAAAAGGTTTCGTCTCGATCTTTAATTTAAAGCGACCTTTTGCATTTTACCAGATGAACTTTGCCTGGCTTTCGCCGAACTCAAATGGGGAATGAAGGTTGAGAAGATTTCATTTCATAAATGCATTTCACTAACGTGGAGTGAGCAGATGCACCACATTTAGTAAAGAAGGCATTTCTGGGGATGATAAAAAGCCGTTGCGTTCCCCCGAAGCCTACCACAAAACTTGTCGCAGTGGCTGCGAATAGAATGTCTAGCGAATAGTCTATTTTCGCCAAGGTATACCCATACCCAGGGGCAGCAAATTCGTCAACAACGCGATCCAGGACTTGCTTAAAATTTAGAATAATTCAAAAGCCAGTGTCGCCTACAACAGCCCATTATGGGTTTTTTTAAGATAATATATTTTTATTTACCGTTAAGCAACCAATTAAATGTTTTCAAAATATAAGAACTAAAAATAGCAACAAAGAAAACATGGGAACATGACAGCAAATAAAATTACAATTTTGATAAACAATGGGATTTTAACTACAGGTCAAGAACTTTTGTCCAAAGGTCTCCAGTTGATGCCTCTTCAGTCTTTGCCTGGTCCTCGGATTAGCCAATAAAGCACACTATGGGAAATTTGACCATTTTTTTCTGGCCTAAATTAATAACTCCAGAACGGGGAAAGATATTTATTTTGTGTTTTTGCATGGAGTTACACTAGTCCATATCTTTAATGGTACCAAAAATTGTGGGCGTGGCACCGCCCCTTATATGTTTTGTAATTTATACCTCCAGAACGAAGAAAGATTTTTAGTTTTTTTTTTCATTAATTTGCGCTAGACCATATCTATACGTACCCCAAAAACTGTGGGCGTGACACCGACCCTTATATTTATATTATTTATTTTCGTAAAGGCTTTCTCTAATTTTGAATGTTTTTTCTAGTCTTAGCAAAAAATAATGATTTCGTGATAGTGTTTGCATACTAAATTATTTTACAGAAGTTAACAACAAAAGTACTAATAAAAATAACAAAACAATTCAGCAACCGCCTTGTTTAACTCCCGTTTAGCATGAGATTACTCTGAATTTGGAAAAGTAGGGTTAAGTCTAAAATCTATAATTTCTCCAAGAATCGGTAAAAGTGGCTTTTTAAATTACAATAATCTGAACAAGAATTAAATAAGCTACAACATGAGGTACATTTCATTGATGCAATCTGCTGCAATCACTTTAAATCTCTATTCAAAGTTAGGTTATTATCAAAAAAAAGGCTTTTGTAGGCAACTTACATTTTTATTAAATTACGGTACAGCACTAGTTATACCCGTTACTCGTAGAGTAAAAGGGTATACTAGATTCGTTGAAAAGTATGTAACAGGCAGAAGGAAGCGTTTCCGACCATATAAAGTATATATATTCTTGATCAGGATCAATAGCCGAGTCGATCTGGCCATGTCCGTCTGTCCGTCCGTCTGTCCATCTGTCCGTCCGTCTGTCCGTCCGTCTGTCCGTCCGTCTGTCCGTCCGTATGAACGTCGAGATCTCAGGAACTACAAAAGCTAGAAAATTGAGATTAAACATACAGACTCCAGAGACATAGACGCAGCGCAAGTTTGTTGATTTACGCTCACTCAAACGCCCACAAACCGCATAAAACTGCCACGCCCACACTTTTGAAAAATGTTTTAATATTTTTTATTTTTGTATTAGTCTTGTAAATTTCTATCGATTTGCCAAACAACTTTTTGCCCACTCTAACGCCCACAAACTGCCCAATGCTGCCACGCCCACACTTTTGAAAAATGTTTTGATTTTTTTTCATTTTTGTATTAGACTTGTAAATTTCTATCGATTTGCCAAAAAACCTTTTGCAACGCCCACTCTAACGCCCACAAACCGCCAAAAATTGTCAGTGTTGAAGACTCTCCTTCGCACTTCCACTAGCTGAGTAACGGGTATCAGATAGTCGGGGAACTCGACTATAGCGTTCTCTCTTGTTTTTTTTTCTATTGATTCTATTCTATTCTATTTTCTATTCTTTCTTAAAAGAAAGCCCACTGGTTAAAATACTTTTTACAGAATGGAAATTAACGCTTTGGTTCCAAAGATATTATAACTTTTGTAACGAAAGAAAAACTTAACGTAGCAGATAGTTTTTTTGTACGCGCAACAGCTGATTTCCTTGTTGTGGCGCCATCTATTAAAATTTCTAGTATGCAGCACTAAAGATTGGTCGATTATGAATGCGTACACTAAATATTATTTCAATATTTCGACTTTCAGAAAATGGGTTTTGGCCAGAAAAAGGGGTCAAATTTCCCATAGTGGGTTGGTTTGAGCCTAAAACCAATCGTTGTAGCGACATGAATGGCAATTGATCTGCTCTCTAACCCCATATGACATAAAAGGTCATTGAATAGACTACTATCGCTCTGTAGATCCACACTTTGTGCTTCAGGGAAAACTTACAATGCTAGGACCTCTTTCCATGGATGAATATGTTCAACATGTTCGATCCCTCGCTATATAGGTCCAATAAGTTGTGGGTTGGGTCGCTTCGAATCGACACGGCGAGCTTCCGATAAAGAATTTTTCATCAGCATACGTTGCCAGGAGGGTACTCGGTTCTCTGCGATATGGCAGGTCAGAGGTGTAAAGGGTGTTTAATATAGGACCCACAACACTACCTTTTGGAACGCCATCTCGACTGTATCTGATGGCTGATCTTTAGGCCTCTCACTTCGATCATGAATATTCGCTCAGCAGATATGACTTTACGAGGAGATATTGTGTAGTTGGTGGGAAGTTTTTAGATTTAAAAGCCAAACCATTTTGCCACAATCTTGAAAGCATCTTGAAATTACTATGATTTTCCTGGTGATGTGAATGACATCCTGAACGAAACTTACTGCCATCCAATTTACTATGAAGTATTCCTCTTGAATATTTTAGAGGAACTGTGGCCAGCAACCTATTGGTCCAACAACTGACTTTGGTATCATCGTTTTTGTTCTCGCATCAACTCTTTTAAGCGTATGTATTTCCATGTTGTTGGCACAGCCTCTAATTTCAACAAAGACTAGTTGACCGAAAGGTTTCGACGCTAATGTCCATACTCGACAGTACCAAGAGCAGAAGTTAGGTTTTGGCTGTTTGAATTTCTTGTGATTTTTTGAATTTTAATTGGTTGTAAAATCCAAATGAAGAGACTTTACTCGTTGAGTTTTTGTAAGAAACTAATTTTATTTGGGAAATATCTTCGGTTTAAATAGTGACATGAGAATCGCATCTTTTAGAGGTAAATGGCCTACGCAGAAGGCCTAAGTAGATTAGTTCCCCCCTATATCGAGGTCCACCGCTCCCGGCACATCTGCCTATCTTGACGCGGCGGGACCTTATCTATTGGTCTCCCACAAAGGGACTATTTTAGGAGGCGGGAACGATCTCAAGTGACTGACTCATGTAGTGTGCCCTTAGATTACATGTTTTGAGCACTGCACCCATGTCTGCCTTAGATAACAAAATCCTAAATATAAATTATCGCCTCTCGATTCATTTTACTAAATATGAACGGAGCCCCAAAATTGTAAGTCTTTAAATATATTCGTGCTCATGTGTGAACCAATTGGAGAGCTTGAATATAAGCTTCGCTTGTTGTTCTTGGGATGTGGCGGTGTTAGATGATCAATGCATAATGGGCGCTAAATGGTGGCCGACTGGCTAAGGCGAATCGACTTCCAGTCAGGCGGTACCCAGTCTCGAGTACCAGACAATAATATTGATTTTCTTGTCTAATGCAAAGATTGAGTACAGCATTTTTTGTGATTTGCAATCACAGCAATTTGCAATTGTTTCTTATCCGTTTTCATTTCACTTCTTTCCGATTTAGGGCATAACTAACTTCAGTTGCCGGTTTCGAAAAACAAAACAAGTGGACTTCTCCATTGACTCATCGAAAAGAATTTCGGACCGATGTCGAAAGAGCTGCCCTCCACAAAAGCATGATCGGGACTCCCCAATATGGGTAGTTGACAAAAAAGAAACTGGAGAGGCCGGCAATCAAAACAAACGTTTGGTTATAGACCAAACGAAAGAACTATCCCGGACAAATACCCGGTGCCAAATAACTATTAAACTGCGCAAGTTGGGTTAGGCCAAGTTCTTTACGACGCTTGACCTCAAGTCCGGGTACCACTGTTTTAGCGAAAAGGACGCGTAAGAACTTCCTTTTCCGAAATCGGAGGGAAATGTGAACTCAGGCTTTCCTTTGGTTTGAGAAATGCTGCCAGCATTTTCCAGAAAATTAAAATGTCAAGCACGTGGATTGGGTTTTAAAAACCATAAGCGATGCAAACATGAGGGTCTTGGTACAAAAGACCAGTTTTTTAAAAAATAGTCACTGGCCATAGCACTTCCACCGACCCAGAAAAGGTCAGGGCCATTAAGTTATTACCCAAAAACAGTATTTGAAGTAAGATCATTTATAGATCTCGCAAACTACTGCAATTCTTCTTCTGCAATTCTTAGCTACCGGATAACAAATCAATAAGAGGCCAATCAAAGCGATGCAAGAATGCACTGATGACTCACAAGAATGGTGTGAGGAGTTAAAACTCCGCACATATGCAAATGAAGATTGCATGAGGAGGGCCTGCCGTTACCAGTTACGCAACAAGTCAACGCGTAGTAAGGGCAGTGCGAAGCCAAGGAGTTGTAGAAAGAGAGTTTGGAAAAACTGAACCGGTAGAAAGAGAGTTTGGAGAGACTGAACCGGTAGAAAGATAGTTTGGAGAACATGCTGTTTGAAGGAGAGAACACGGAGAGCGAAAGGGAAACGGCACGAGCAGGACGGCAAGACAACACTTGGCGTCGACGTGCCAGGGTAAGGAGAATAACGGTATCAGCTGGACTTTGGACCAGACCAACTTTGGACCGGGCCAACGGTAAAACCGTGGACTTTGGTTCCAGAGACTGGACTTTGGATAAAGGAGGCCTATATAAGCAGGCCGAACGCTGCAAGTCAAGAGATCGAGGATACGAGTCAACAACGTAAAGCAACGAAGTCAGCAAGGGAGCTGAACAAGATCGCTACGTCGAGACGTTCGGGACAAGGAAAGTCTCCGAATTGAGATACAGGTAGCTGAGTTCCAATACGACGAAGCACGGTTAGTCTGGAAGCATTCAACAGGCGGGGCTAAACCGAAGAAGGACCCAAAGAGGCGGCAGGAATTGTGGTGAAGACCCGGTCGACTGTGTCAGAGACTACGTACGTGAACCTGGCGATTGCCTGGTGTGTCCGTGCAAACGAGCAGGCGTGGTACCGGCGCCAATAGTCAGAGCAGATGTGGTTGGCGTGTTGTTGTTTCACCAAGCATTTGCCTTGGGGATCGCAGCCGTTAGCTACCGTGAGTCCGCATACGACGACAATCCGTAGCCCAAGTAACGGGCACGGTCCGCCCCACTCCACTATGGGAAATTTGACCCCTTTTTCTGGCCAAAACCCATTTCCTGAAAGTCGGAATAATAAAATAATTTTAAGTGTACGCATTCATAATCGACCAATCTTTAGTGCTGCATACTAGAAATTTTAATAGATGGCGCCACAACAAAGAAATCAGCTGTTAAAAACAGCTGTTGCGCGTACAAAATACAACAATCTGTTACGTTAAGTTTTTCTTTCGTTACAAAAGTTCTAATATATTTGGAACCAAAGCATTCTGTAAAAAGTATTTTAATCAGTGGGCTTTCTATTAAGTGTTTGTCACATTCAATAGAAGAAAAAACTCGTGTTGTTCCAGTAGTTTAGTAAAAATGTAAGTTTCTTTACAAAAGTATTTTTTTTTATAATGCCTAACTTTGAATAGAGATTTAAAGTGATTGCAGCAGATTGCATCAATGAAATGTACCTCATGTTGTAGCTTATTTAATTCTTGTTCAGATTATTGTAATTTAAAAAGCCACTTTTACCGATTCTTGGAGAAATTATAGATTTTAAACTTAACCCTACTTTTCCAAATTCAGAGTAATCTCATGCTAAACGGGAGTTAAACAACGCGGTTGGTGAATTGTTTGTTATTTTTATTATTATTATTGTTGTAAACTTCTGTAAAATAATTTAGAATGCAAACACTATCACGAAATCAGTTGTTTATGCTAAGATAAGAAAAAGCATACAAAATAATAGAAAGGCTTTACGAAAATAAATAATATAAATATAAGGGTCGGTGCCACGCCCACAGTTTTTGGGATACGTATATTTGTGGTCTAGCGCAAGTTAATGCAAAAAAAAAAACTAAAAATCTTTCTTCGTTCTGGAGTTAAAAATTACAAAACATAGAAGGGGCGGTGCCACGCCCACAATTTTTCGTACCATTAAAGATATGGACTAACCCCTTACAAAAAACACAAACTAAATATCTCTTTCCGTTCTGGAGTTATTAATTTAGGCCAGAAAAAATGGTCAAATATCCCATAGTGCACTCGGGACGACGTGAACGGCGAGACAGCAGAACGAAGCCGCTAAGCCGACCACCCAGGTCCGTCCGCACCAGCTAGAGAGAAAAGGTAGGGTGGACCGTTCGTCTTTAACTGGGCGTCTTGCTACAGGGACTGCTGCGTAACCCGCGACTATATACTGTTCCTACCGGCGACTGTGCGGAGCGTCGGTAGGAACTGAACAGGCGTCTGGTGGCACAGACCAAGGGACAGGGGGTTGCGGATAGCGAGGCGTACGCCTTGAGAGCCCAGCACTTGTTCACCCTAGTCTAGGAACGGTGACGCTTTCTTTAGCCCACAGCCTTTCTTCCCACCACCAACCACGTGTGGCCACGGCAGTACGAGGCGAGGGTCCAGAACTGCAAAGTGGTGTTACTGGTAACTGGGTGATCACATTTTAACATAAATTTGGTGGGACGAACAACAAAATCAATTCGTTACAATGGATTTCTGAAAAGATTAAAAGACGCGCACGGGACCAGAGAGAATGCATTTCGGCAAAACAGAGTCTTCGAACTGGGCGAAAAGCAAAAACTCGCCAAAAAACTCAATCCCTTGTGTGAGGAAAAAGCCGTACAAGCAGACCTGCTGACCACGGTCCTTATTGAAGGGAGGGTGGTCCACAAGCACAACTCATTCATGACTCATTCGCTTAATTTTAACTTGTTTGTATTATTATTACCGCTTGATAGTAATTTGCCAATTTTTCATATAGTAGATATTAAGTCCGTAGCCAAAGTTAAGATGTTTCAATTTAGGTTGAATTTAATTTGGGATGGACCAATCCTCAGCGGACAAGAAAAAGCTACTAAAGTATAAATGTGCACAGGTGCAGACTCTTCCTTTTCCCAATGTCTGTGTTGTCAGAACACGTCACTGACTATTCACAATCGAAGTATATCCCTATCTTATATAGAGAGTTACAGATTTTGGAGGAGTTCGCTTAATGGACACACTCGGCAAACCTTTCGGCGTATATGCAATGTTCCCATAGTCTTATATGAGGAAGTTTCCCAAACTGATGGAACAAGCTGGATTCGTTAAGTGTTAACCACAGAATTGCAAGGAACTAAGACTTTCTGAGCTCAATGCTAAAGGTGGTAGCGGGGACGCCGGATGCCGGCGCCCTAGAAAGAATTAGATTCACAGAGTGGCAGTTGACACTGTTCGCACAACTGTCAACAGATTTTGTATGCCTTGATCTGTAACGGCATTACCTGTCTGCGTTTGATCTGCCATCCAACTAGGTTCCCTCTAAGTTCCCGCTCACCGGAAACATTAATCACCAACAGAGGATACCGCTACTTATTCCAGAACGCTCTCCTCTCCCCTTCGGAGCAGCAACTTAATGACATCACAGCCGATTCCGACAGTTACCTAAAATAATTTATCAAAAATAATAAATTATCTTAAATAATGTGTCGGGATCAATAGCCGAGTCGATCTGGCCATGTTCGTCTACCCTTATGAACGCCTTGATCTAAGGAAGCGGAAAAAAAACAGTATCGCATTAGGAGCGGCAAGGATTTAAAATTTAAGATAATAGGATAAATTCTATTATAGTCAGAACGAAATGCTCTGTAGGGTCATGCAAGGCTTGGGAAACGTAATTTTCAGTTATTTTATTTGGCACAGAAAAGTTTTACCAACTAATCAAGTTGGGACTATTCGGGACTAAATAATGGAACTAAAGTGGAATAAAGAAGTAATATAAGTTTGTATCGCAATATAGGCACCATAAGACATACTGTTACAATTATACCGTTACTCGTAGAGTAAAAGGACATCAAAGTTTTATTAAAAAGTATGTAACACGCACAAGAAAGCGTTTCCTACCATATAAAGTATATATATTATTGATCAGGATCAATAGCAGAGTCAAACTGACCATGTCCGTCTGTCCGTCCGTGTGAACGTCGAAATCTCAAAAACTATTAAAGCTAGTGTGAGGAGTCTTATAACTTCCCATAAATCTGGGCGCAGAGGAGCGGCCGAGCAACAGCAAAGC